>NC_091155.1:5523637-5638637 GCF_040958095.1 Procambarus clarkii
AGGAATAGAAAAACTGACTTCTGAAGCATATGAAGTCTGTCTGAAACATGTTCCTTTGAGGAAAGCCAGAAAGAGGTCAAATGTAGAAAGAAAACGCAGACGACATTACAAAAGAAGGAAGAAATTATCGATAATGCTTAAGCATACACGACTCTCCATACAAAGAAGAAATAATTTAAACAGAGAGATTGAAAAAATCGGGCGGAGACTGAAGCATTCTTATCAGACTGAAGAAAGACAACTAGAACAGAAAGCAATTCAAGAAATAAAGAAAACCCCAAAATATTTCTTCACATATGCTAAATCAAAAGCAAAAACCACTGTCAGTTTTGGACCTACTCGTATTAGCGAAGGTTCATACACTGAGAATGACAAATAAATTAGCGAAATCCTAAAAAAGCAGTACGAGGACTTGTTTAGCACTTCGATACACAGCATGAAAGTGGAAGATTCGGACAATTTCTTTATGATGATATGAAAACACCTGTAAATATAACTGATATCAACATGAGCGTAGCAGATTTTGAAAGAAAAATTGACAATGTGCCCATGCACTCAGCCCTGGATTCAGACTCATGGAATTCAATATTTATAAAGAAATGCAAAGTGCTAGTAGCACAAACACTCAGTATAGTGTGGAGGAAGAGCATGAACATGGGAGAGATACCAGATGCGCTGAAAGCAGCAGACATTGCCCCTCTACACAAGGGAGGTAGCAAAGCATTGGCAAAGAATTATAGACCAGTTGCACTAACGTCCCACATAATAAAAGTATTTGAAAGAGGGATCAGGAGTCAGGTCACTAGAGTCATGGAAACCAATGACCTCCACAATCCAGGCCAACATGGATTTAGAGCAGGAAGATCATGCCTCTCATAGCTACTTGACCATTATGACAAAATCACTGAGGCATTAGAAGAAAAACAGAATGCAGATGTTGTATACACAGATTTTGCAGAGGCATTGGACAAATGTGACCATGGAGTGATTGCACACAAAATGAGGGCAATGGGTATAACTGGTAAAGTAGGACGCTGAATACTCAATTTCCTGTCGAACAGAACACAAAGAGTAACAGTTAATCAAGTAAAATCGAGTCCGAGCGCATGTAAAAGCTCTGTACCTCAAGGTACAGTCCTTGCACTACTGCTGGTCCTTATTCTCATATCAGATATAAACAAAAATACCAGTTAGAGCTTCGTGTCATTCTTTGCAGATGACATAAAAATCAGCATGAAAATTTCCTCTGCTGAAGACATTGAAAATCTACAAACAGATATTAACAATGTTTTCGATTGGGCAGCAGAAAATAACGTGATGTTTAACTGATAAATTCCAGTTACTCAGATACGGCAAAAATGAGGTTCTGAAAGAAAATACAGGATACAAAACACATTCGAATCTGCCTATTGTAGGAAAACAGTATGTCAAGGATCTGGGAATAATGATGTCCGACGACCTAACGTTTAGGGATGATAACCAAGTAAGTATTGCGTCAGCCAGAAAAATGATAGGAATAGATTACGAGAACCTTCAAGTCCAGAGATCCCATCACAATGGTTGTACTCTTCAAATCACTTGTGTTGTCCCGTCTTGAGTACTGCTCAGTACTCACTTCCCCTTTCAGAGCAGGAGAGATTGCTGAAATAGAGGGAATACAGAGAATATATACGGCACGCATAGACGAGATAAAGCACCTAAATTATTGGGATCGTCTCAAAGCTCTCCAAATGTACTAACTAGAAAGGAGACGAGAGAGAGATGCCAAATACAGAGAACACTGTATAAACATCAGAGGTCGCGGTTGTTCAACGTCCTACCAGCGAGCATCAGAAATATTGCCGGAACAACCGTGGACATCTTCAAGAGGAAACTAGATTGTTTTCTTCAAGGAGTGCCGGACCAACCGGGCTGTGGTGGGTATGTGGGCCTGCGGGCCGCTCCAAGCAACAGCCTGGTGGACCAAACTCTCACAAGTCAAGCCTGGCCTCGGGCCGGGCTTGGGAAGTAGAAGAACTCCAAGAACCCCATCAAGCAGGTATCACTACCAACTCTCCCTCGCCACCACCACCACAACCACCACCAACTCTCCCTCACCACCACCACTACCACCACCACCACTACCTCCACCAGCACCACCACTACCTCCACCAGCACCACCACTACCACCACCAACTCTCCCTCACCACCACCACCAAGTCTCCCTCGCCACCAACACTACCACCACCACCACCACCACTACCACTACTACCACCACCACCACCACCACTACAAGCACCACCATCACCACCAACTCTCCCTCAGCCTGAACTGTGAACCATTAGGAGAGAGTGATATCATCACCCTGTGATAAAGCAGGATAGCGAGGCCCAGGAGGAGGATACTTTCCACAATGGTCCTTACATCAAGAGACAAAAGGTCTAATGTACTACAGAAAGGGTGGAATGGGCAAGGTCTCCATGGAGGGGATAGTCTGGAAAAGAATGGATAGGTGATATGATTATTTGAAGGGAGGGTTGATTAATGTAATGATGCGTAGATCAGGGGAGGGGAGAGTAGATTAGCGGATGTGTGGGTAGATTTGTGATAGGGAGGGTAGAATGCTGTAAGGGAGAGTAGTAAAGGCTGGACAGTTGGAACAGTGTTAAGGGAAGGGATCTACTATGCGCCAAGCAATTACTACTATATAGCCCTTGGAAGGGGTCCGGATAAGGATTTGGGATGGGACATGGGAAAAATTTTAGATGGGAAAGAGGGCAAGGAATGGTACCCAACAACTTGGACGGTCCGGGACTGAACGCCGACCTGCATGAAGGAACACCGCCGCTCTACCGTCCAGCCCAAGTGGTTGGGCCAAACAAGAGCAGAAGAGACAATATAAAGTATTGTAGATCAGTCCACGTTGATGATGCTGCTGCTGGCTGTAACGCAACTCCTCATCTCCGCTTGTTTACCATACTTTATGAAGAAAAGGAAATACGTCAGCCCCTTCCTCCAACCCCCCCCCCCTACAAAAATACTAGATTTAGATGTGAAAATATAATTAAATTATATGAGATGACAAGTTGTGTGTGGGGATGAAAGTAGCGTAAAGAACATGCCGCGGGAAGACCGCTGGCGGAGAAAGCTCTTCTATTTTAGAACAAAATAATCCACAACGTTGGAACACCTCCGCCATGGGCGCCACCAGCAAGGTCAGTACGTTAATGGCAAACATATTCTGTCTCCTGCCGTAATGAGGAGCCTATGCCGTCCTCGACGGCTCTGTCTGATGGACGGCAAGTCTCCTGTCTTAGTCTGAATAATTATAGCAGGGCGCGAAGTTTGGAAGTATCCATTTTCGCTTCCTGATTAAAACCGTCAAGTCCATCTCTTCAGTTGATTTGAAACAATTGAGAATGAGAAAATTGACAGGAGCCTTGATGAGGATTCAAACCTATACGCTTGTGTTCCCAGAAGCACCGTGCACGCTCTCGGCACCATCATTTTATCACCATAATGTGATGCCTCTGACAATGGAGAATATTCTGTAAGACTAAACCTAATAGAACCAACTCCTGCTTCATTTCAGAGTGAACCAAGGCTGTGTACTAAGTCTGCGGAAAAAACGTAAAAACAAAAATTATTTATGGAAATATATAATAGTTTTTGAAAGAGAATATTACATTCAAATATTATTATATAAGACATTCTTTACTGTATTCGTTCATATAATGAGTGACGTCATCACCACCAGTAAGACTTCAGACTGGGAGTAAACAATGTTGATGTTGTGCATGAAGATGTTATTAGCGATCAGAAGATATTACTAGCGATCAGAAGATGTTATTAGTTATCACAAGATGTTATTAGCGATCACAAGATGTTATTAGCGATCAGAAGATGTTATTAACGATCAGAAGATGTTATCTGCGATGTGAAGATATTATTTGCGATCAGAAAATGTTATTTGCGATCAGAAGATGTTATTTGCCATCAGAATGTTATTAACGACCAGAATATGTTCTTAGCGATCAGAAGATGTTTTCAGTGATCAGAGGATGTTCTTAGCGATCAGAAGATGTTCTTAGCGATCAGAAGTTGTTTTTAGCGATCAGAAAATATTCTTAGTGGACAGAAGATGTTATTAACGATCAGAAGATGTTCATAGCAACCAGATGATGTTATTAGCGATCAGAATATTTTCTTAGCAATCAGAAGATGTTCTTAGTGATCAGAAGTTGTTCTTCGCGAACAGAAGATATTACTAGTGATCAGAAGATGTTATTTGCGATCAGAATATGTTCTTAACCATCAGAAGATATTATTATCGATCAGAAGATGTTTTTAGCGATCAGAATATGTTCGTAGCGATCAGAAGTTGTTCTTAGTGATCAGAAGATGTTATTAGCGATCAGAAGATGTTACTAGCGATCAGAAGATGTTATTAGCGATCAGATGTTCTTACCGATCAGAAAATGTTATTAGCCATCAGAAGATAGTATTAACGATCAGAAGATGTTCTTACCGATCAGAAAATGTTATTAGCGATCAGAAGATGTTCTTACCGATCAGATGTTCTTACCGATCAGAAGATGTTCTTAACAATCAGAAGATATTATTAGCGATCAGAAGATGTTCTTACCGATCAGAAGATGTTATTAGCAATCAGAAGATGTTATTAGCAGATCAGCTTACAGACCAATAGTGTGTTGGAACTTATCAAATTATGTATAAAAGACAATTATTTCAGTTTCAATGGAAACTCAGTTTCAAGCAAACATTTTGAATAGCAATGGGCCTTCCCCTTTCCCCACTTTTGAGCAATTTGTACATGGAGTTCTTCGAAACAAAACTCTTATTCAGAACTATCCACTCTAATGAACAAATCCACAAGGACCATGACGAGGATTCGAATCTACGTCTGAGAGCATCCCAGACGCTGCCTTAATCGACTGAGCTTCGACATGGATAAGAATTGCAACCAGAAATTCTACTGAATGTGTCTCGGAGAGGCTGCAGGATCCAAGTAAATTCAGTAGAATTTCTGGTTGCGATTCTTATCCATGTCGTAGCTCAGTTTATTAAGGCAGCGTCTGAGATGCTCTCAGACGTAGGTTCGAATCCTCGTCATGATCCTTGTGGATTTGTTCATTTGATACAACACGCTATTGTGATTTCTGTGTGTGTCCCCCTCTAATGTTGTTTGGTTTAGGTATGGCGATGATATTTTGTGCTTATGGCCAAGTGACCACGACCAAATTTTTTTTTAATGAACTTAATTCTTTGGTACCTTCAATAAAATTCACATGTGAGAATGAGGAGAATGGTACTCTTCCGTTTTTGGACATTATGATTCATAGTCAATAGAAGATTAAAATTCAATGTATATAGGAAACCTATCAACGTGGGGTCGTTTGTTCATTATTATTCGAATCATCATAGTAAAATTAAACAGGCAGTATTTTCAGAAATGTTTCTTCGAACTTTAAAGGTATGAAGCCCTCTTGAGATTAACCTGAGATGATTTCGGGGCTTTTTAGTGTCCCCGCGGCCCGGTCCTCGACCAGGCCTCCACCCCCAGGAAGCAGCCCGTGACAGCTGACTAACACCCAGGTACCTATTTTACTGCTAGATAACAGCGGGCATAGGGTGAAAGAAACTCTGCCCATTGTTTCTCGCCGGCGCCTGGGATCGAACCCAGGACCACAGGATCACAAGTCCAGCGTGCTGTCCGCTCGGCCGACTGGCTCCCTCTTGCAGCAGTTCTGAGTTCTTTAAAAACCCAATGAACTTGATAAAACCTTGAAACGACAAGAGCTAGAAAGTATTTCTGAAATATTTGTTAATTTTCTTAAACCAAACATTCAATTTCAGTCTCATATCATTAATAATCTGCAGAAATATAAAAAAACATACGTTCTGTAGCTCGCAAGAGGTCTCCATTACACGAAAGAAATCTATACTAACTTCTCGCAGGGGCGGGGCAATACTGGCAGCCTTACTCCTTCTTGCGTTGTCATTAATTACATCTCTAATAAAATAAGGTTTATGATGCGAGAATTTTCTCATTCCACTCGCAGCTGCTGAAAAGTATCTTTATAAAGCAAACTAAACTGCAGCTGTTGAGGCTACCAGGAACCTGACCTCGCCAATTAACGAAGACAATAGAGCCGGAGGTTTAACCCTACCGCCGTCCCCTGAGAGCAACAACAACACTTATCCTAGTGAAAGTGGAAATAGGAGTAAGGGTAAGTAAGAGTAAGTTGCGCCCATATCCGTCCCTTACAGGCTGCCCACGCCCCTCCCACCTGCAAAAAGCACCCTTCGGTGACACTCCACCCCGCTGCGCCAATGGAAACAAAACAAATAATAATAAAGAGCTATTACCCGCTGAAATGCAGCTATTCATGACCGGCAACAAGAAGGAGAAGAACAGAAGCAGCAGGGCGGTCAAGATGATTTAATTAACGTTCGTTTCAAGATAGACGACGTTCCTTACGTTAAGTCTTTAATTCAACTGTTCAGAGAAAATTCTGATATTGTCTGGGACTCGAGGGGAAATTTATTAAGCCCCGTACAGAATTTAAATATTTTGGATATAATTAAAAAATTGGAGTATTCTAAGGCACTCTCCAGAAAAAGTAAGTTGTCAGATGTACGAACATTATTGAAATTCGTCCGAATGGAGCCGATCTTCATACGAAATTATCGCGCGAGGTATCAGCTCGAAGGGTGCGCTGTTGTGTACAGACTAGTCTGGGAGGCCTATTAAACACCTATAGAAGTGATATCAAATTAGTTACTGAAGAATTATCGTGGAGGAAACGTCGCATTTGGCCGCTGTGCAAGAAAAGAAAAAGATTATTATTATTGCTGAGACTCGTGACCACAGAAAGTTATCACTCTTATGTGAGTCATAAGTGTAGTGTAATTTCGGCTCTGTGGAAAGCCTATGACCGATATATGATGAGTGCACCAAAAGAACGATTTTGTAATTCCTTTAACGAGGGCAGTTAAAAATATGCTTCTTATTCTCAAGAAGAAATTTTGGCTGAAATACGAAGAGTGGAACAATTAACCTTCAGGTTCCGTGATTTGATCACATCGTTTGAAGTGTCCCGAGGCTTATATGAAAGTTTCTCTACACCTGTGGAGGAGGAGGGGCCTTGAACTTTCCCCCTTCTCTCTTCCCCTCACACCATCCCCACATATTCCCTACTGTGACCCGTCGTATACCTAAGCCCTGGCTCACACTGTGGTGTTAACATTTGAACAAGTGTGGACAGTTCTCTCTACCCCCATCCATCATGTCAGTTTCTTCCGAACTGCAGCTGATCGAGGGGGGACTTCCTCGACGTCGAACTCCTGCGGGGTAATGACGTAATGACGTCCTCACGTACGAACTCCCAGCCACTAGAGTTCGTCCCTATGGACTCTCCTCATCGCTCTGGCACGCCTACCCCTACGCTGCAATTGAACGGACGCCTCTTTCCTATGTGAATAGGGCCGTCATATCGTCTCGGGACTCCCCCGGTGACGTTGTGATGAGACCGGCCCCATCTCCAACGAATCATATACACTCAGACCTAAATGAGGGTCGCTTCCCTGGTACTGCTGCGCTCATCTCGACGTTCGGCAAGGGGCCCCCGATTGAGAGTAATCTCATAGAAAGGGAACAAATGGCTCGCAGTAGTGATAGACATTACACACAGGGTCTCTGTCTTGACACGGCCCAGAATCGAAAATTCTGGCTCAAGGCCAACTAACTACTTAGGGAGGCTGGTGGTGAATTTCGAGGACTGTAATCGAATAGTCCTCCCTTATTGCATTGGTGCATCTCGTGATTCAATAGATGACTGGATGTCTACTTTCGAGGAAATGATGGTGAATTTGCAGAGGGCACTCAGGAGTCGCAACTGCGACCTGATCATCGTTCGTCCCTCAATCGCTGGGGGGAAGTGGACCAGCTGTGCCTATTCCCAGTAAAGATCCTTCGAGTCCAGACAACTCCACTACCTTTTCCTTCGACGACGGAATCATCACAGGAGAAGATCCATCACTGACTTCAGCATTAGAAAAAGTCAAACCTTCCTCTGCAAAAAAAAAAAAAACACTAACGGAAAACACAAAACTCAAGAGGAGTCTTCACAAGATGCCGACCTCTTCATTTCAACTCCCGCAATCAAGAACCGCAAATAGTTATATGTACTAATATAAACTGTGTATTAATAAAGACTCTACAATACCTTAAAGTATTTATATTATGCCTCTATACACTCACACACTCACCTGTGGATTGACGGTTGAGAGGCAGGACCAGAGAGCCAGAGCTCAACCCCCGCAAGCACAATTAGGGGAGTAAACACACACACACACCCACACACACACGAGAGTATATATATAACAATGACATGTTATCATTGAAGTTAGTTTCATCCCCACCACAATGGCAGTTGAGTACTTTATACATCTTACCAGTCTAGAAAATACTGACATTTATCACAAAACAGCCTCTGCATTTCAGAATAACATCCCACCGTGACACTTAAATGTAGCTATCATATATGAAATCCTGCCTTTAAATATGTTAGTACCGAGGAAAATTAATGCACTTATAAAAGATGATGTACGCTCATCAGTTGACTTTTATGATACAATTGATGAATCTGAAATTGGACATATAATATACACGTTTATGCCCAAGCAAGATATACTTTCACGAGATGTAAGGAATATGGTGTCTGAATTTAACTGTGGGTGGTGGCTTGTCAGTGACAGGGGGACGTTTGACTTAGCCATGGGGACTTCTCGCCCTCCAGTGAAGAGGACATTTTCGGCTGGTCTGGCATTTATGGTGCCGGTGGACCATCCGTTGGTTGGTGTCGCCCTGGTGGACGTGCTACATGTGCAGCTGTCGGACCTGGTGGGCATCCAGCTGCTTCAGGGCAACCATTCTGTGGTAAAGTTCCACCTCCAGGCTGCCTTCCAGGCATTTTTCGAGCGGTGTGAGGGGCATGTTTACCCTATGCCAGATACTGCTGGTTCTGTTAAGGTAGTGAATCTTAGTGTCACCTTGACGTCTGTGACGATGCATGGTGCCCCCTTCAAATTTCAGGACGACTTTTTAACCTCCTGTTTTGATCGATTTGGGACAGTGTTAAGTATTCGTTGGAACAAGGTCCTTGCCGGGCACTGTGTTGGATTGCTTGACGGCTCCCGCACCCTGACGATGTAGTGCACCATCGTTGATGTCCGTGTTGGGTTACACGCTCCGCTGCCTGTATTGGAGTGAACCGCGCACCTGTTATCGGTGTGGTTACGAGGGTCATCTGACTGCAGCATGCGACGTGGGAGCGACTGGTAGGGGCATGTTTTTCGTGTGGAGGATTTTCCGCCCCTGTTGCGTTTGGACGGTTTTGAGGACTGCGCCTGAGGCGGTTGATTGCCTGTCTGCTGCTCCGCCTGTTGAGGAGAGTTCTACAGCCTGTGCGACACGTCTGGTACCTTCTGTGGCCTCTGGGGTTGTTGAATCGATGTGTGTGTGGGTGTCAGGCCGTCGCCTGCACTGCGTGTAGTGCGGGATGCCCCGGTGGAGGTTCATATCCCACCCCTGCCTCTGGATGTGGTACCGGCTCCCGGGGACGCGGGTTCTGCTGTTTTGGAGGGGGGCTTCGTCAGGGGGAGGTGCCTGCCATGCCTGTGTGTGTTGGCGACTGTAGTTCTGCTCTTTCCATCCCTTTACAGAAGCGTGCGCATCGGTGTTCTGAGGCTGTTTCCCTGGATGAAGTGGACAGTGCGGACGATGTGGCCTCTGTGGACTCTTCGGACGGTGCGGGTGTGGCCTGTGTGGATGTGAAGATGGTCGCCGTGCCTGCGGAAGGGCCTACTGGGGGTGGTGTGATACGGCGTGTCTCAAAGCATTCGCGGTGGGCTCGGAGTGTGTCTCCCCTTCGTGGTGTGCCTTGGGAGCAGGTAAGGGAGTATGGTTCTCTGGCGTCCCTAGCTGTGGATGTTGGTGCTGTGCGGGGCTCCGAAGTTGCTGCCTGTGCCCCCCACCCTCCTTCGTCTCCTGCTGTTGGATCCCCACAGTGGGGGGGGGTTGCCCCTGATGATCGGGACTCCGTCGTGGTGTTGCGGAAAGATGTGCGCCGGGAGGCCTCGGCTCCTGTGCTCTGTGATGAGGTCGATGCTGCACCTGCATCCCCTGCGGTTCCCCCTCCTTCGTTGCCCTGGTCTGGGGGAAGCCTAGTTCCGACTGCTGGGGTCGTGCCCTCTGAGGGTCTGGTGTTGGGCCCTTATCGGAATGCTCGAGTGCTTCCGATCCCGTGGTGCTCATCCACTGTCTGGGTGTCGCGGGTGAAGGAGTTTGTTTATAGGCTGCCGGATAGGATGTCTCAGCCGAGGGCACCGCCTGGTAGCCGGATGTCCCCTGACACGTGGGTGATTTGGGATGCGTACTGCTTGCGCTTTCCATTACACAAGTTTCTGGAGAAATATTAGTTAACGTCTTGCGCACACCGCTCCGCCGTGCGTGGATCAGCTGCTACCGTGAACTCGACACTCCGCCCTACGGTGCGGCAAGTCTCCCTCTAGTGTCCGGCTCTGTTTTTGTCGCCACTCCTCTCTCTACGGCCCAACACATCTAACACTTTCGACTTTCTTCTCCTCCTCAACATCAACGCATCTCCCTACATCTGTCCTGGTGCAGTCATCGGGAGGGTAAACCCTTCATGCAAACTGCACCTATTCTCAAGAAGAAGAAGAAGGACTTAACTGTCAAATGAAAACAGATATGCAGTTAGGTTTTGAAGATGATATTAATAAATATTTTTCAGATGTGGATACTATTCTCTCTTATGACTCAACATTGGAAAGAGTACTGTTATCCTCTATAATTAAAAATTGCGTCCCCTGTGAACACTTAGCAAATCTTATCGTCGCTTAGAGTTCACTTTAAAGACAGAATGGAAAGAGTGCTTGGTTTTGATTTTGACCAAAAATATGCTCTTTATCAATCTCGTAAATAGTAAATACTGAGACTGTATCAAAACAAATTGCTTTGTATCCATCAGACACTGATGGGAGATGCGATTATTTTATGGTGTACTGTAATGTCATTGAACCACAAATCTTTAACAGTCAGTCTGTCAATATATTAGATGCTTTCAGCTTTCAAGATTCTTGTGCCAAAGGAGCTCAGCCTCTTATGTATAAATCTCTCAATACCAATATTTTAGATAAAATCAGTATTAAGATCACTGGTCAGTTTGGTCGGTTGGTTAGTTTTGAGGGTGGGCACTCAGTCAAAGCCATTTTACACATACGTCCCAAATTATAATAAATAGACTCGCTTCTGTCATATGTTAGTTATTAAATAAGCTACCTCCGCCATGAGAATACCTTTTCATCCACTGACTCAGAAAAAATTTCTGGGCTTATTTGGAGTCCACCCCGGGAAACATGGATGGGGTTTGGATGACACGTGTGTTCCAGGCACCTTATCATCATAGAGGCGGGGAATTTCTAAGTGCACTGGCTGGGATGGCGCGCAGGGCAAGACCATTTCTAATGCGCAGTATTGCCCCGAGCGCAATTGATTTTGGAAAAAATGTACTGGATGATTTGTCAAGTGGGAGACGAGATGTAAAGACCTCTCTTCAGACTCATGGTGTAGTTGCCCTTAAGGGGGTTGCCAAGGAGATAGTAACGGGAGGTAGGGTTAACAAAAAGAGAGTCATTAAGCTACAGCAATCTAGGATATCTTCAGATAAAAATGCCAATTACAGAGGTGCACAACCAAAGTCGTGTATCAGCTATAAGAATGACATATTCTCTATAAGTTAGACAAATTGACATCTTACCTGTTAACCTTCCTCTAAATCAGCATTTAAGGGACAATTACTTGGATTTTCGCCTCCCATGTGCTCAAGGGGCATTTATAAACTTATCGAATATTGTTTTAGATTTTAAAGTATCTTTAACTAAAGAGGATGGGTCCACTAAACTAGCAGCTGAAGATAATGTGGAATTTATTAATGGGTTGTCATATACAGTATTTAAAAGAGTGCAAGTCTTTTTAAGTGAACAAGTGATTGAATTTAATTCTAATTTCAATTACTGGTCTTTTATAAAAGTAATTACATGCATGCGAACCTCAAAGATGGCATTGCTGGGTCGAATTCGTGCCTTTTGCAGTGATAGGAAGGGAAGTGGCATCGTTAAAAAATTTACTGACACCTATTATACCAATGCGAATGAGAAAGAGAAAGATTTTATTAACGACTATAAAACTAATGGGCTATCAATGTGTTTTCCCTTAGCCCTGGATATTTCTACCCTGAATCAGTATGTCTTAGATAATATTGATTTACATCTAAGTATCGAACTTTCCCCCCCAAGCTTAGATTCTAAATTCGAGCGCTGCAGATGCCTCTGAATTTAGAGTCCATTTGGATTATGCGAAATTATGGGTGACCCGTGTTTTTCCTTACCCATCTGCCTATCTTGCTTTGAATAACTCTTTGGCAGCTTCAGCAAAATGTGTAACATATCATTACAACAAAACACTATCTAAAAACTATGTCCTAGCAGCGATTCAGACGAGTCTCTTGATTGATCAGCCCTGGTCTCACGTCGTATATCATAAATTATATATGGTTGTAGTCCCAATGAGCGCTTATGTCGGTGAATATGCCGAAAAAGGTTTGTATTTCAAAAATGATAAGATAAGTAATATATCCATTTATGTAAATAATATCGCCGTATATAGTATTTCGAGTGAATTTCAACATCATTATTCGTGAATGTATTATGAAACAATGCGAGCGATAGGACTGGAGAATGAATCCATTTTTGAAAACAAACCTTTTAATAGAGGAAGATCCGTATTTGTATTTAACCAAACTGCAATAGAAACAAGAGATGCTCATGTTTCGAAACGACCAGGATTTTATCAATTGACCACCGAAAAACTTTTTTTTTTATGTGCGTGCTTAAAACAACAAAATAATTAATTGTTAAGAAATTAATTTAAATTTACAACATAAACTTGCATAACAAGTGTTTTATCTGGGTTGTTATAATGCCGAAGAGATTATGCAGATAGATATTTTAAAACAAACAACTATGAAACCTATTGTCTTTATAGCTAATATTTTACCTAGAGACAGCAAAATATATATGCGGCACTGGATGTGTATGTACTTAGATATACACACTCGTCATTTATTCTTTTTGACAGTTTTGCTCTATATCCAGAATTTTATAGTCCTTATTTTATAAAATTTATTGAAAAACATAATGTTAGAGAAGTGCATACATCATTGTATAGAATCCAGAGTGATTTTAGTCTCACTTATGGATTATATTGCATCATGTTTGTACATAAAGTTAACCACCTGGGATTAAATTCAACCTTGATATATTTGAAAAATGTATTTTCTATAGTACTTTCAGACTTAAATGATAAACGTGTTCTATCATATGCCAGATATTATTTACCAATGAAGCAGCCTTGTGAGAGAACGTTTTGCAGATGCCTAGCTATTGGGTCTTATCAATGGTGCAAACGATTCTTGTGTGAGACACAACCACATGTTGATGTATAATTCTCATTTATATGAAATAAGATATTTACCTAGCATATAATAAGTACAGTGGAGACGTAGAAAGTGTAGAGAGGGTGGGGAATGTGGGGTTACTTGCTCCTCCTCCCATAATAATAAGGGTGGGATGCACGGGGTCTCTGGTATATAAAATCCCGAGACGTGACAAGAGCCTTCGCCATACAGAAGACTGCTGTTTGAGAACATGGGCAACCCACAACAGCAACACGATGCCCGTCCACAGGTGGTCACCCTTGAGGCCCCTGGTGAGTACTGTTTCTTTAAATTGTTTGTATGAGTAATGGCCATCAACTAATTTTATAAAGGAGAGAAATGTTACCATCTCATATTTATAATGTAAATCTCTCTCTTTTCAGCTAATTTTACTGGGTATGTTTGTAGAGTTGTGATTCTACAGGGTAGATCTATGCTGGAAAGTTTGCTGCTAAGTGGTGCAGCTAGAGTCACCTGTTGTGACCACCAGAGGCTCAACCCAGAAAAGACAGAGGTGAGTTTATACCTATATAAAAGTAATGTATTCTAAATAAATATATATAAATTTATATATATATATATATATATATATATATATATATATATATATATATATATATATATATATATATATATATATATATATATGTATGTATTTATGTCGTACCTAGTAGCCAGAACGCACTTCTCAGCCTACTATGCAAGGCCCGATTTGCCTAATAAGCCACGTTTTCCTGAATTAATATATTTTCTCAAATTTTTTTCTTATGGAATGATAAAGCTTCCCATTTCATTATGTATGCGGTAAATTTTTTTTATTGGAGTTAAAATTAACGTAGATATATGACCGAACCTAACCAGCCTTACCTAACCTAACCTAACCCATCTTTATAGGTTAGGTTAGGTAGCCGAAAAAGTTAGGTTAGGTTAGGTTAGGTAGGTTAGGTAATCGAAAAACAATTAATTCATGAAAACTTGGCTTATTAGGCAAATCGGGCCTTGCATAGTAGGCTGAGAAGTGCGTTCTGGCTGCTAGGTACGACATATATATATATATATATATATATAATATATATATATATATATATATATATATATATATATATATATATATATATATATATATATATATATATATATATATATATATATATATATATGCGAACAAGCCTGAATGGTCCCCAGGACTATATGCAATTGAAAACTCACACCCCCAGAAGTGACTCGCACCCATACTTCAAGGAGCAACGCAACTGGCATGTACAGGAAGCCTAAATCCGCTTGACCATCACGACCTGACAAAAGGCCGTGATAGCCAAAGCTATTTGAACCACTTCCCCGCCGGCACTCGGATGGTAATCTTGGGCATAGCATTTTATCAAATCACCTCATTCTTTGGGGCACACATGAGGAACACAAATGCGAACAAGCCTGAATGGTCCCCAGGACTATATGCAACTGAAAACTCACACCCCAGATGTGACTCGAACCCATACTGCCAGGAGCAACGCAACTGGTATGTACAGGATGCCTTAATCCGCTTGACCATCCGGTCGTGATGGTCAGGTGACGGTCACTTGAGTGATGGTCAAGTTTGAGGGGTTACACCCCTCAAACACCGATGCCTCAATCCAGGTAAGCACAAATAGGTTACACCCTTAACATGTTTGACTATTGAGAGGTGGGTCCAAAGAGCCGAGAGACAGGGGTCCAAGAACTGCAGCTCAACCCCACGTAAGCACAATTAGGGTTACACACCTCAAACACCGAGATGAGTACAAACAGGTGAGCTCACACTTGCACGCACACACAAAAAACATTCTTCCACTGAGAGGCGGAGCCGAAAAACTGAAGCTCAACAACTAGGTGAGCTCACACACACGCATGCGCGCACGCACACACAAAAAAACATACATCTGCTTAGAGGCAGGACCCAAGAACTGAAGCTCAACTCTACGTAAGCACAATTAGGGTTACACCCCACAAACATTGATGCCTATCACTGATAATCACATTTAATCAGCGATTAAGCACATAATCACACGTAATGTATGTACAAACTTGTTCCTAGATAACATATCTGATAAGAACCACTATTACATCAGATCTTAGTGCGACAAAAAATGGGTCGCCCCTGTCAATTGTGGAACTACCTCAGATACCTTGTATTAGGCCTAAGATGGTTAGGTTGGTTTAGGTTTCATTAGCAACCGAAATACAATACCTTTTCCGGTTTGTCCAATTCGATAGTATTAAATTATACTTTCTAATTATCCATTACATTTAACTATGTACTATGGTTCGCCTCGTCACTATAAGCACCTTCCGATGGGCTCAATAATCACCGGTGCCTGTACCTTCTAGGAATTATATTCCTGGGACAGTTGTAAGTAGGCGTCCTGATAATAACATTTTTAACATTGTGGGACGAAGGTGCTGGAGCTCCGACGATTATTAAGGAGCATGTACTAAGCTGGGAATAGCCGAGGTTGAGTGAGCATCGTGATGAGCACGATGGCTACACTCCCAACACTGATGAATACAACAATAAGAGGGAGCAGATGCCCCACACGAGTAAGAATTTTAACTACCAGGCTTCAGGTGCTTTATTTAGTGGGTGTGCTTCCTTGTTCCACTGGTATGTGTCTTCAGGAGTGAGGATAATGGAAGAGTAAAAAAGCCTTTTCAATCCTGAAGATAATTTAGAACATTCTCAGTGAATAGAAGTCAAAGGGACACTTTTTGAGAATTTTAGAATTTCTCTGTTCTTTGTTCTTTGTTTGTTCTGTTCTTTCACTGTTCTTTTCTAGTTCATATCGCCACCTGGCAAGACTAAAACCGGTTATGGGCTGTTAATTATTCAGTTTCCTGGAAATATTCTTTACAATTAGTTAACAGTTATTTTACAATCCCCAAATTAGTGTTTTGTGCCAACAAGCGAACAGGGAAAAGGAACGGTTCAATAATATCCCCATCCTGGCTAGGATTCGAACCCGAGGTTCTCTTGCTTGTAAGATGAGTGTGCTAGTCACTGCATCATTTGAAATATAGATTATCATAGCCTAAGCAAACCTAACTTAATCAAACCTAACCAATGTTAACTTTACCTGATCTATCCAAGCTTAGCCTATCCAAACGTAACCCAACTTAAGGTGGGGTAGAAATATCCTAAGCTACTCTATCCCTTTGAGATGTATTTTTTATTGTCTTAATAAACATACTTGAACATGAACTTGAATCCAACCTACCTAAATTGACCACAACCTCCCTAAATTAACCCAACCTAATCTACGTAACTAACATTAACTTTACCTGCCCTAGCCTAACTTAACCTATCTTAACCTGACTCAGTCTAACTAAACGTAACATAACCTGTCTAAATTAACCTAACCTTACCTGACCCAACCTTTCCAGCCTTAACCTCACCTGATATAGCTTAAGTTAATCTAACCCAATCTAACCTAACCGAACCTAATCTAACTGACCGAAAATACCCAAACCAAAAATAACCTAACCAAGAATAACTTAACCGAACCTAATCAAATATAACTTTCCTAACCCAACTTAATCTATCCTAATTTCACATAACATAAACTTACCAAGCATAACCCAAGCTAAGCGAACCTAACTTAACATAACCCAGCATATATTACCCTACTGTAATCAAACCTAACCTAACCTAACGTAACCGTACCGAACCGTACTGAACCAAACCTAATCCAACCAAACAAAACCCAACCTAATCTAACCTAAACGAACCGAACCAAACCAAGCCAAACCGAACCAAACCACACCAAACCAAACCCAGCCTAGCCTTGCCGAGCCAAAATACCCCGCTAACTGTCGCACCCAAATGCGCCCCCTTAAGCCCCGAGACCATTTACCACACAAGGGCCAGATAAGAGAGGAGGGACCATTTTCTTGTCACGGGTCCAAGAAAGGAGAATTAATGGTTCTCCGCAAAGAATAATGATTTTAATTACCCTTTTGGCACGGCGAAAGGCGACTGGGAGGGTGATTGGCGCGTCCCGTGATGTATTGAGCGACCACACCACTCTAATGGCGCTCAGGTATAGTGGAGGGTCACAGTACGGTGCGCTAAGGTCACTGGCAACGACGGTGACAACAGAGTCCAGGGTTACAACACCAACGGTGACAACAGTGGCGAGGGTTACAACATCAACGGTGACAACAGAGGCCAGAGTTACATCAAGGGTGACAACAGAGGTGAGGATTACAACATCAACGATGACAACAGAAGCGAAGGTTACAACATCAAGGGTGACAACAGAGACGGGGATTACAACATCAAGGGTGACAACAGAAGCGACGGTTACAACATCAACGGTGACAACAGAGTTGGGGTTACAACATCAAGGGTGACAACAGAAGCGAGGGTTACAACATCAACGGTGACAACAGAGGAGGGTTACAACATCAAGGGTGACAACAGAAGCGAGGGTTACAACATCAACGGTGACGTGACAACAGAGGCGGGGTTACAACATCAACGGTGATGTTGTAACCGTAGGGTCATAAACAGCTTGAAGCCACTTGCTCCCCTCGCTCTTCGTCCATCTGTCCAGTGACGAATTAAAAATAGTACCCCAGGGCTAATAAACTTGTGATCTCAAGTTACACGTGGGTGCCCAGCCGGCAGTCCCTCAGGAAAGTCGTTGGTGTCTTCCCAGTTTTTGGAGTTTTCTGTCAAGAGGAATTGACCCTTATGGTCAAGCCTGATCCGGATTTGTTAAAGACATGTATGCCTGGGGGAGGTGGGGCCCTCACAGGGTAGTGCCTGCCCATGCCATTGGCTCGGTTTCTAGATCACCTAGTCATGTTTAAATCCATTGGCCATAGGTTTGGGATAGGCGGAGTTAATTTGGGCCTAGGAACTAGGGGGTGGAGCCTGTCCCACTGGTAAGCGTTTTAATAGAGAAGTGTTAGTGTGTCTTGGGACCTCAACTGAGGTACAGGTCAAATGACCTGCGGGCAGCCAATCAACATCCTTTGGCAAGCTGCAGTATTGAAGGTAAATGTGCACTTTGAGTTGGGTAACATTGGTATTACATTATATTGCCTCATAGGTTTTATTTAGAGTAGGCTATGTTTCAATCTTGATTTAAATATACTGGTTCAAATAATAAAATAATTGTCACTCATTTGTGTTTAGTTCTCTGTTCCCTTTGATTAATGACTGAGTTATTCATTCTGGTGATTTTTCATTTGCTGTGCTAGAAGTTCCCCCGTGTTCTCCATCTTATGAATAGTAAAGTCGCTCTAGAATCTCCCATTCAGTTCAGTAAGATTACTGTATTAATCCATTAAGATTCATTTACGTACCCTTTGAGTCCCCTGATTATTGAGCCCCTTCCTTCCTAGGGTCCCAATAATTTTAAACACATTCATTTATGTTTGGAAGGTGGTGGCAGCGTTTAATAATTTTTTATTATTTTTTTTTTTATAAATTAATAACCCTTGTCCTTGATGTACCTTCCTCGTTTAATATTCCTCTTATATTCGTGGCAGTCCAGTGAGGGGTCATACTGGACTGTAACAGTGTTAAGCTGTGGTATTGGATGTAGGGCAGAGGTCAGAGAGATGATTGCAGAGCTCTGAGCGATTACAATGGTAAACAGGGTTATTACAATGTTAGCAGCGGTGTTTTCAATAATTTCTTGACGATTATTAAAGCCTCACGCGTCTGTCCGTTCGGTAATCCTATGTGGTGCGATTCGCATAGAGTAGGCGATTCTAGTGTCGTGAAGGGCTGGGAAGTTTAATTATATGCAGTTAGTGTATGTGTTAAGGAGCCACTTAAGAGTGGTGGCCGCTTTGGGTAGTTGGACAGGGTATTATTTACTCGACCCTCTGCAACTACGGACAAGGGTGCTGTGTGGTGGTTTCGCAGCAACAATTCTAGGTTTTGAATTGTCGGGGCGGGGAAGTATTAGGACGCTAATTATTATCCCCGAGGGCGTGTTAGGCGACCCAATCGCTAGATTTTTACGGTACAGCCATGAAGGTACCAAGAGTTCACTAGAGGGATGGCCTAGTAGATTCTCTAGCAACAGAATTACGGGGGTGTCGGACAGTTGGATCCGTCGGTTGTTCCGCTATCTAGTCTAACCGTTGACCGCGAAGGACAGGATTATTTGGTTCTGTCGGGATCTAGGTGGACGTGGTTACCTAGGCTTGGAAAAGCGACAGGGCGGGCCGGGACGGGACAGTCATAGGTTAAATCGAGATTTCCTTAAGTGCTAAATTAAGTTCCCTGTATATTAAGTTCCCTTTCAGGTTAAGTATCCCTTCGTTAGTTAAGTGTTCCCCCTTGTTTACGTAATTCTCGTATATAAGTGTTATTATTTTTCTAAGTATTTGTTTTACATTTTTAAGTCTGGAATTTTTGTTTTCGTATTGTGCAGTCTTATTTCTCTGAGAGAATTACTAAGGTCAGTGGTTTACTATTTTCAAGTGAAGTGCAGTGCATTAACGTGAAATCAGTGAAAGACTTGAAATCAGTGAAATCGTGGAAATTTTTGCGATGACATTTTTCAAAGTCGCTTGGAAGGAGATTCGCTCACTGGCCGCCAGAGGGCCAGGACGTGCTCGTTTGACCTGCCAGTTGTCGCCTGGTGCTGAGTGGAGGCGGATGTGGATTGTGGTGTGGTGCGCTCGCTGGCCGGAGGGCCCGGCTGGTGGTATGGTGGTTGGTGGTGTGTCCCGCGTACGGCGGGTGGACACGGCGTGCCTTGACTTCTCAGGGGATGTGGACGGGGCGCTTGTGGAAGTTGCTGTCGTCGATGTGCTTCAAGCGGATGTCCAGGATTTGATAGGGCTGGAAAAGCTTTCCCCTACGCGAGTGGCGATGACCTTCTGCAGGAGCTCGCTGTACAAGGAGTTTGTGGCGCGTTGGGCCGGCCACTCGGTTCCAGTCACCGACACGTCTATGTCTGTGGCCGTTTTGGATCCCTGGGGGGCCGTGCAGTACGTGAGTGTGCATGGTGTACCGGTGACATTCTCTGAGGATGAGCTGCGGGTTGTGTTTGTTGTGTAGGTTAATTTACCTACCTAACAAGAAATAACTAATTATTTTGAGTAGTGCTCGAACTTCACCATTAACTTTCGTCCGGTTAACTCTTCTATATCACCATTAGATGTAATGGTGATCATTCAGCAATACTCAAAATAGATACACACAAAATAATGAGTACAAGATGAAATAATATGGATATACTCTAATCAGAGTTATCTCAAAGTTTAATCCCACCCTTGATAGGGTCAGCACAAAAGGTATAATACATATACTACTAACTAGCTCAAGTTTAGTTGTGATAATTTCTACCTAAGAAACTACAAATTTATTTAGTCTGTGTTTGTGCCAAATTCAGCACAATCACAGCCTAAATTTCTACCTAATAAGATTGGTAAAGATTATTGTGGTGCAGTAATGTGAATATAATTGTGCTGTATTTTTGGATTTTATAGTTTATAAGTGTGCACTTGCACACACACAAGTGAAAACAGTTATTTACAGTTAAATTTGGCTTGCTAGCCACAGCCGTCTGTGATAATTGATTGTGTTGATCAATCTGTCAACTAGATGTGACCTAGACTCACCTGACAAGTGTACACCATCTCTTGCCAGGTTTTGTCTATAAGGTCTGGCTGTAAATTGGATATAAGTGGCAGCCAATCTCACTCGTTTTTTCAGCCTGAAATTTATGTATTTGGCAGCTCTCTGGTAATATTCTGGTGTTACTCCCCAACGATTATCCTGACTCAGTTGGCGAGGTTCCACTAATGTGAATACTACTGAATTGCTGATGAGCTTAAATGAAGAAATTATGGCTTTAAGGTGATTGATCACCTCAGCTGGATGACGAGTAGGATGGATGTCATTACCACCTAAGTAAATAATGGTTAGATGGTGAGGCCACTCTAACGCAGGTGTTAGTGTGGAATTGTTATAAAAGTTATGAGCTGTTGCTCCTGGTGACCTAAAGATTCTTACTTCAGTATGAGGTATAGGTCTAAGTGTTGTGGGTAATTGACTGTGTTCCACGAGTGCTACCTTATACATGAGGTGTAAGTAGCAATGACTTGGTGTGACTTAGGCTAACCTATGTGTTACGCTGTCAGTAGACAATTAATTAAAATGGTTAGTCTAGACTACCTCACACGGTGATTAGTTATTACTAATTAGTATGTATATTTATATTTTATGTTTATCCAGTTCGAAGGACCATAATGTGGGACATTTGGGGCTTGACTCTATTTTTTTAATTATTAAAGTAATGAAATCAATTACGAAGGACCACCCGCTTTTATAAAAAAGAGGGAAACTAATAAAAAAGTGATCATTAGAAATTCCAGGAAGAACCAGTGTCTATGGCTAAATATTAGGAAGTATAATCACTTAAATAATTAATGGGCTGTATAGATAATTAACTTGAATCAAAGCCTCAAACACCTACATTGGGGGGTTATTGCTAGAACTTCATATACGTCTAGGAACTAGTGTGGTTCGTGCACCAGTTCATTGTGTAATAACTAATCATATGACCAAATTAAAGAAATCTATAGAAGATTATCACCAGTAATTATAAGGATCATTAACATCAGAAATGAATCATTCTAATAAACACGTATTATCTCCAGTGTACACAGCATCCAATTAAATGATAGGATAAAAGTAATGAAAATTTGAATAAATAAATGAATACGAAAAGTCTTAGCTTTAAGACGATTTCAATGACATCATTTACGAATCATCCTCGGGATCTCCGGAATTCCTCATAGAACAAAGGGAGATGAATAACGCGGGTAAGGTAACAGCTCGTGGATTCCTCACACGCGAGCTGTAATTTAAGGGATATTACGTAGCATTGAACTAGGCTACTGAAATATCTATATTCATGGAAATGGAAAATAAATTAGTTATAATACTAACATGGGTTTTGTTGAGGTCGCTCGATATAACGACAAGCTGCCCCGACATATACAATCTCTAATGATGCATCAAAAGGGAATTATATACTTAGCTAAGGGGTACAGATTATGTTGAAGCTTGCCGAAACCGCATCCCAAGCTCCACTCTCACAATGGCGTACACGTGGTTGATAGCTTGGCTTGAATGTCGACGCGTTTTAGTTGGCCGGTCACGACAGATCACGCAGAACAATATTAACTAGTTCTATGATGAGTATCAGGGTAATTCTTGCTGACAACTTCACCGTAACGTGTCCCAGACTCTGACACCAAGACCTTGTTGCTCAATTCCGCAACACGAGACTTCACGCCGCACTCAGGCGTCTCGTCCTCCTCAAACAACAATGGCTTCTCCTCAAACCACAATGGCTTCTCCCCCCTCACCCACTCGCGTCCCGCATTCGCCACAGAAATTATTTATCACGAATAATATTATTTTGCGCAGTTGTGGCTAAAATGCTTTAATAAAGACTGGGTTGTAATTCTAGGGAGTTAAATATTATTACTTTCTCGTCTTATGATAGTAAACAAGAAATGGAGAAGATTTTAGTTTTCTCCATGGCATTCACGCGTGATGGTAAATTTATTACTTGATAACAATTGTAACTAAAAACTCTCGATTTGGAATTATTTGGGAGTTATGTTATCCGTAAATAATTATCACACGGAATACTGATGATTTTAGAGAATCACATTCAATTCTCTAACACCCTGGATATAAATGTGTTTAACTAGGCAGAATCTGACGCAATACTGGCGCTTGGTTTCGTAAGAATTCCAGTATTCTTATACAGATATAATAATTAGTTCATGTGAACTCTACTGTTAGTAAATTTTAGTAACTGCAGTAATTAGTATATTTTAATACTAGTTTATAATAATACAATAGTATTGTATTTGTGTTGGAAATTTCCAACATCCCTATCGAGTAACACCTCACCTTCACCACCTCACACCGCAGTCCCCCTCCTTCCTCCTCCAAACCCTCCAACATCTATCCTCCTCTCCCCTTCCCTTAACCTCTCCACCACCTCTCTACCGTTTTACTTTTCATTCTCCCTACCCCTCCAGCACCCCTCTCCCACACCTACCCATCCACATCGCCTGTTCCCCATTACCCTACCCACATCACCACGTCCCCTCCTCCTCACCCCCCCCCCCCCCACCGCACCCACCCTTCTACAGTTGGACAAAGCACAGGAAATAACCAAGGAAATGAACACAGTTACGAAGCGAATTATATCACACGAAGCGCGATCGTTCTTCCTGGGAGAGAACTTGGTGAGTTTACTTATCTAGTTGTGCTTGCGGGGCTTGAGCTGCGGCTCTCTGGGCCCGCCTCTCAACTGTCAACCAACTGGTGAACAGATTCTGGATCTTATTGGGCTCAATCGTGTCTACATTTGAAATTGTGTATGGAGTCAGCCACTAGGACAACGCTACTGTGCGGGTACTAATTTACACACAACTTTTAACACCGCGCTGGGCGCGGTGTTAAATTAGGTAGCAATTTAGATGAATTATGGGGAGGGGGCAGTACTTCAAAATGGGGAATGACAACAAAGACACGTGTAATAAAATAAATGAATTTATTCAACAACTTAGTTTATAATACACAGTGACCCACGTCAGTTACGTTACTCAAGAGTGTCGCGTCAACACCTGTCACAACACCTCCTCGCCTCAACACCTGTCACAACACCTCCTCTCCTCAACACCTGTCACAACACCTCCTCGCCTCAACACCTGTCACAACACCTCCCCGCCTCAACACCTGTCACAACACCTCCTCGCCTCAACAACAGGCACAACACCTCCTCGCCTCAACACCTGTCACAACACCTCCTCGCCTCAACAACTGGCACAACACCTCGCCTCAACACCTGTCACAACACCTCCTCTCCTCTACAACTGGCACAACACCTCCTCGCCTCAACACCTGTCACAACACCTCCTCGCCTCAACAACTGGCACAACACCTCCTCGCCTCAACACCTGTCACAACACCTCCTCGCCTCAACACCTGTCACAACACCTCCTCGCCTCAACAACTGGCACAACACCTCCTCGCCTCAACAACTGTCACAACACATCCCAGCCTCAAGAACTGTCACAACACCTCCTCGCCTCAACAACTGTCACAACACATCCCAGCCTCAAGAACTGTCACAACACCTCCTCACCTCAACAACTGTCACAACACCGCCTCACCTCAACAACTGTCACAACACCTCACCTCAACACCTGTCAAAACATCTCCTTGCCTCAACACCTGTCATAACACCTCCTCTCCTCAACACCTGTCACAACACCTCCTCGCTTCAACAACTGTCACAATACCTCCTCGCCTCAACACCTATCACAACACCTCCTCGCCTCAACAACTGTCACAACACCTCCTCGCCTCAACACCTGTCACAACACCTCCTCGCCTCAACACCTGTCACACCACTTCCTCGCCTCAACACCTGTCACAACACCTCCTCGCCTCAACAACTGTCACACCACTTCCCCGCCTCAACAACTGTCACAACACCTCCTCGCCTCAACACCTGTCACACCACTTCCTCGCCTCAACACCTGTCACAACACCTCCTCGCCTCAACACCTGTCACAACACCTCCTCGCCTCAACAACTGTCACACCACTTCCTCGCCTGTCACAACACCTCCTCGCCTCAACACCTGTCACAACACCTCCTCGCCTCAACACCTGTCACAACACCTCCTCGCCTCAACACCTGTCACAACACCTCCTCGCCTCAACAACTGTCACACCACTTCCTCGCCTCAACACCTGTCACACCACTTCCTCGCCTCAACACCTGTCACACCACTTCCTCGCCTCAACACCTGTCACACCACTTCCTCGCCTCAACACCTGTCACACCACTTCCTCGCCTCAACACCTGTCACAACACCTCCTCGCCTCAAAACCTGTCACAACACCTCCTCGCCTCAACAACTGTCACACCACTTCCTCGCCTCAACACCTGTCACAACACCTCCTCGCCTCAACACCTGTCACACCACTTCCTCGCCTCAACAACTGTCACAACACCTCCTCGCCTCAACACCTGTCACAACACCTCCTCGCCTCAACACCTGTCACAACACCTCCTCGCCTCAACAACTGTCACACCACTTCCTCGCCTCAACACCTGTCACAACACCTCCTCGCCTCAACACCTGTCACAACACCTCCTCGCCTCAACACCTGTCACAACACCTCCTCGCCTCAACACCTGTCACAACACCTCCTCGCCTCAACACCTGTCACACCACTTCCTCGCCTCAACACCTGTCACAACACCTCCTCGCCTCAACACCTGTCACAACACCTCCTCGCCTCAACACCTGTCACAACACCTCCTCGCCTCAACACCTGTCACAACACCTCCTCGCCTCAACACCTGTCACAACACCTCCTCGCCTCAACACCTGTCACACCACTTCCTCGCCTCAACACCTGTCACAACACCTCCTCGCCTCAACACCTGTCACAACACCTCCTCGCCTCAACACCTGTCACACCACTTCCTCGCCTCAACACCTGTCACAACACCTCCTCGCCTCAACACCTGTCACACCACTTCCTCGCCTCAACACCTGTCACAACACCTCCTCGCCTCAACACCTGTCACAACACCTCCTCGCCTCAACACCTGTCACAACACCTCCTCGCCTCAACACCTGTCACACCACTTCCTCGCCTCAACAACTGTCACAACACCTCCTCGCCTCAACACCTGTCACAACACCTCCCCGCCTCAACACCTGTCATAACATCTTCTCGCCTCAACAACTGTAACAACACCTCCCAGCCTCAACACCTGTCATAACACCTCCTCTCCTCAACAACTGTTATAACACCTCGCCTCAACAACTGTCACAACACCTCTCCGCGTCAACACCTGTCATAACACCTCCTCGCCTCAATACCTGTCACAACACTTCCTCTCCTTAACTCCTATCACAACACCTCCTCCCCTCAACAACTGTCACAACACCTCGCCTCAACAACTGGCACAACACCTCGCCTCAACACCTGTCACAACACCTCCTCTCCTCAACAACTGGCACAACACCTCCTCGCCTCAACACCTGTCACAACACCTCGCCTCAACAACTGGCACAACACCTCCTCGCCTCAACACCTGTCACAACACCTCCTCGCCTCAACACCTGTCACAACACCTCCTCGCCTCAACAACTGGCACAACACCTCCTCGCCTCAACAACTGTCACAACACATCCCAGCCTCAAGAACTGTCACAACACCTCCTCGCCTCAACAACTGTCACAACACATCCCAGCCTCAAGAACTGTCACAACACCTCCTCACCTCAACAACTGTCACAACACCGCCTCACCTCAACAACTGTCACAACACCTCACCTCAACACCTGTCAAAACATCTCCTTGCCTCAACACCTGTCATAACACCTCCTCTCCTCAACACCTGTCACAACACCTCCTCGCTTCAACAACTGTCACAATACCTCCTCGCCTCAACACCTATCACAACACCTCCTCGCCTCAACAACTGTCACAACACCTCCTCGCCTCAACACCTGTCACAACACCTCCTCGCCTCAACACCTGTCACACCACTTCCTCGCCTCAACACCTGTCACAACACCTCCTCGCCTCAACAACTGTCACACCACTTCCCCGCCTCAACAACTGTCACAACACCTCCTCGCCTCAACACCTGTCACACCACTTCCTCGCCTCAACACCTGTCACAACACCTCCTCGCCTCAACACCTGTCACAACACCTCCTCGCCTCAACAACTGTCACACCACTTCCTCGCCTGTCACAACACCTCCTCGCCTCAACACCTGTCACAACACCTCCTCGCCTCAACAACTGTCACACCACTTCCTCGCCTCAACACCTGTCACACCACTTCCTCGCCTCAACACCTGTCACACCACTTCCTCGCCTCAACACCTGTCACACCACTTCCTCGCCTCAACACCTGTCACAACACCTCCTCGCCTCAAAACCTGTCACAACACCTCCTCGCCTCAACAACTGTCACACCACTTCCTCGCCTCAACACCTGTCACAACACCTCCTCGCCTCAACACCTGTCACACCACTTCCTCGCCTCAACAACTGTCACAACACCTCCTCGCCTCAACACCTGTCACAACACCTCCTCGCCTCAACACCTGTCACAAACACCTCCTCGCCTCAACAACTGTCACACCACTTCCTCGCCTCAACACCTGTCACAACACCTCCTCGCCTCAACACCTGTCACAACACCTCCTCGCCTCAACACCTGTCACAACACCTCCTCGCCTCAACACCTGTCACAACACCTCCTCGCCTCAACACCTGTCACACCACTTCCTCGCCTCAACACCTGTCACAACACCTCCTCGCCTCAACACCTGTCACAACACCTCCTCGCCTCAACACCTGTCACAACACCTCCTCGCCTCAACACCTGTCACAACACCTCCTCGCCTCAACACCTGTCACACCACTTCCTCGCCTCAACACCTGTCACAACACCTCCTCGCCTCAACACCTGTCACAACACCTCCTCGCCTCAACACCTGTCACACCACTTCCTCGCCTCAACACCTGTCACAACACCTCCTCGCCTCAACACCTGTCACACCACTTCCTCGCCTCAACACCTGTCACAACACCTCCTCGCCTCAACACCTGTCACAACACCTCCTCGCCTCAACACCTGTCACAACACCTCCTCGCCTCAACACCTGTCACACCACTTCCTCGCCTCAACAACTGTCACAACACCTCCTCGCCTCAACACCTGTCACAACACCTCCCCGCCTCAACACCTGTCATAACATCTTCTCGCCTCAACAACTGTAACAACACCTCCCAGCCTCAACACCTGTCATAACACCTCCTCTCCTCAACAACTGTTATAACACCTCGCCTCAACAACTGTCACAACACCTCTCCGCGTCAACACCTGTCATAACACCTCCTCGCCTCAATACCTGTCACAACACTTCCTCTCCTTAACTCCTATCACAACACCTCCTCCCCTCAACAACTGTCACAACACCTCGCCTCAACACCTGTTACAACACCTCACCTCAACAACTGTCACAACACCTCCTCGCCTCAACACCTGTCACAATACTCCTCACCTCAACACCTCCTCTCCTCAACAACTGTCACAACACCTCCTCGCCTCAACAACTGTCACAACACCTCCTCGCCTCAACAACTGTCACAACACCTCCTCGGCTCAACAACTGTCACAACACCTCCTCGCCTCAACAACTGTCACAACATCTCCTCGCCTCAACACCTCCTCGCCTCAACAACTGCCACAACACCTCCTCGGCTCAACAACTGTCACAACACCTCCTCGCCTCAACACCTGTCACAACACCTCCTCGCCTCAACAACTGTCACAACACCTCGCCTCAACACCTGTCACAACACTTCCTCACCTCAATAACTGTCACAACACCACACCTCAACAACTGTCACAACACCTCGCCTCAACACCTGTCACACCACTTCCTCGCCTCAACAACTGTCGCAACACCCCCTCGCCTTAACACCTGTCACAAAACATCTTCGCCTCAACACCTGTCACAACACCTCCCCGCCTCAACAACTGTCACAACACCTCCTCACCTCAATACCTGTCACAACACCTCATCGGTGTTGGCTCGGCTCTGCCCGGCTCGGCCACCCCAGGCTACCCGCGCGCCGGCCAACCCCCCCCCCTCTCAGCTCGGGAGGGGTGCTGTGGGCCACGCGGTGGCCACATGCCTTGGCCACCTCCTTGGGCCACTTGGCCACTTTCCCGGGACAGCCTAGGGCCACATCTTGTCGACGCATGAGGAGCAAGCTAAGTGTTGACAGCTAGAGTGGTAGTGACCTGGGAAATGAGTAAAAATGAGGAGGTTAGACGTGAGTAAAATTTATCATTGTGTACAGTGTGATGAGTACCGGTGGAAATTCCCGGTAAGAGTTGTCTCATAGCCCCGCCAGGCTAGGGAAGCAGCTGAGAGACAGCTGTCTGTAGCACGTCAAGGTGACTGGTAGGGTGGTACCTGGAGATAGATGTTGTACACGACCACACTGTAGTATAAAGTTATATATAAGTGTGTAGACTGACTCGAGTATGTACCGGTCAGTGTAGAGATTTACCATATAAATGATCCAGTTGTCGATTCTATATAATCGGTCAGACTGGACTAGTGCTATGAGTATCAGCATGTAAAATTATAATCATTAGAAGTAGGCAGGCCAGGTTGCAGGGATGTCAGTGGGTACCCCTGAGGTCTGTGTAGTTAGAGATACATTTCTATGTGTTCATTTGCTTGTTTATGTACTGTGTTGTGTGGTGAGTCAGTAGATGTGATTGCTGACTGATTGCCTAATGATGTCATTAGCATGTGGGGTATGCTGACGGCATCATTATGTTGCAGGCTTGTGTAGTGTTGTTATCATTTATACGATATTATTGCCCTAGGAACTGTGTTGAGGGTTTAAGGGACCTCTAGGATTATTCAGGGGAATTCACAGTGCTTAATGAGAGCAGGCAATTGATTGGTTAATTGTCTTGCTGAGGTAAGTGTGTGTTCTCAGTAGTCCTTTGCAACGGTTGCAAGAAAAGGGGTGGCAGTAATATTGGTATACTCTTGTGTGTTGCACAACCGTGTGTCATTATTGTGTGGGCACAGTAGTAATTAGCGAGTTGCAGTAGCCGCAACCGTATGTGGGCAGTGCAATTGTGTTGTTGCATGCCATTGTAGTGTGACCTATGTAACACTGGGGTTACTTTGTTTCTTTAAGTTGTGTTGAGGACTTAAGGATTCAGTGAGTTAATAATTGGGGAATTAACTGGATAAGGGGTGCACACTTATTGTGGAGTGAGTGAGGGCTGTTATGAGAGAGAACAGCGTTGAGCTTGAGTGAGATACGTCTCGGGAGCAATTAATTGTTCGTGTGACAACTAATTGACCACTCTAGCTAATTATGTAATTAGCCTTCATCATGAATTCACGTAGTGGGAGAGGATCTGTCAGAGTCTGCCAGTATTTGTGTTAACGTAATTTGCTCGAGACTAATTACCTTTCTGGGGTATAGCAATTAGTGGCTCATGTTAATTAGTGGAGTAAATAACATCTGGAGAGCTCCGATGACTCGGTAAAGCGAGGTCATGGAGCTAGCATAAATCGTTGTATTAATCATATCCTGTCTAAGGACAGTGGATTAGTGGCACATCTTGTTAATTAGTGGAGTAATTAACTCCTTTCCCGTGAAGTCACAGTGTTTGATGAGACCTGCTTAGGCAGTGCGGAGTGAGACGTATTTATGGATGATTAATTATCGGTCCTGGTGACAGTTAATTAATTACTCGGAGTTAATTAGGGTAATTAACACTCACTAGTAATTTTTTGACACAGACTGTTGAGAAGCTACCAAGTTATGGTAGGCTTAGTTAACGTAACTCAATGGGGATGTAATTAGTGGTCCGTTTGACCTTAATTGAGAATTACTCACTGAATACTTGCTAGGAGTCAAGTGTGATGTAATATAAGTTTGAGTTATTGTTAACAAGAGAGACAAGTGTTAATGATTAACGTAGAGTATCATCATGATGTTGTCTAGTGTGAGACAATTGTTTGTGATTACCGTAGTACTGTGTTGCTGACTGCTGCGATCAGTCAATTAACGTAATTAATCACTTCAGGCAATTTCTTTTGGTTGTCGTCTGGTGACGAGAGTAGAGTCATCTAGGGATTTGTGGAGCTGTGTCCCAGAATCCCGCCTTGCCTGTCTTTGTTACTGTTTACAGGGCAACTTCTTGTAGGGAGTTGCAAAGAGATTTCACACTGGGTTGTGATAGGGGGGTCACTGTTGGACTACCCGCCTAGTTACGTGGGTCTCTCCTGGGGGGCGGGAGGATCCCTAAGCTTGTGATTATAGTAGCTGTCAGGGAAACCGAGACACTATTGATTGCATGCTTGTGTCTTCAGTGGATATCCTTCATTTGTTCAGTTAGTTCATGTTGTCAGCCCGAAGTGTCAGCAAGATGGAGCCTGCTGTCACTTCACGAGGGGCTGTTGAATAGCTGTGTTGCAAATGCCACTTGTTGGACAATAACGTAACCATTGGCTGTGGTGTAACTTAGTCTGTGATATTTTTCTTTGATTTGCAATATTGCGTCATCAGTGGGCACACCTGTGTTCAGGTTAGTTCAGTATGCAGCCTCACAGCAAGGGTTGCTATTTAGCTGTTTGTTATCGTGCCACTGGATGGACATTAACGCAACGTAAACTCGGTAATGTAGTAGTTAGTCTCTTGTTATTAATAAATTGTTATGTTATAGAAAACAGTCTTTGATGTCAACCCTTCAACCATATTATTCCACCATATTTCTGCATATTATTAAATGTTGATGTGATCTTGATAAGGCGGCTGTTCTTGGGAATTCGAATTCCAATTCATAGCGCCACATCAAATATAAATATTTGATTGTGAGAACCCGTCGGTTACCCTTTATTAGTTTTAACCTCCTGTTTAACTAGGAGGAGCCAGCGGCCTATTGTGGACAGGTTTTCACCCCTAGTGGTGGAGGCCTGGCGGTTTGCTCCCGCTTTTCCTTTTTTCTACTGGACTCATGCTTAACTGCCGTGAGCAGCCTTTAAACTTGTAGTCCACTTCCAAAGGGAGGTAGGCGTAGAAAAAAATCTCACAAACTTATTTCAATTTCAATGCTAGATTGGCCAACATTAGAACGGCGTTTAGAAACTTGTGAAAGGAATCATTCAGAACTTTGTGTACTACATGCGTCAGGACAATCCTGGAGCATGCATCCCCAGCATATCTAGTCAAGAATAAGACTAAACTGGAAAAGGTTCAAAGTTTTCCCACCAGACTAGTACCCGAGCTGAGAGATATGAGCTACGAAGAGAGACTACGGGAATTAAACTTCATGTCACAGGAAGACAGAAGAGTTAGGGGGGGCATGATCACCAAATACACGATTCTCAATGGAATTGATAGGGGTAGATAAAGACAGGCTATTTAACACAAGGGGAACACGCACTAGGGGACACAGGTGGAAACTGAGCGCCCAAATGAGCCACAGAGATATTAGAAAGAACTTTATTAGTGTCAGAGTGGTTGACAAATGGAATGCATTAGGAAGTAATGCGGTGAAGGCTGACTCCATACAGAATTTCGAGTGTAGACATGATAGAGCCCAGTAGGCTCAGGAACCTGTACACCAGTTAATTGACAGCTGAGAGGCGGGACCAAAGAGCCAGCGCTCAACCACACCTCCCACAAGCACAACTAGGTGAACACAACTACGTGAATACACACACCGGGCGAGAAAAGTACTCCTCTCGACCACGCTATAGCGAACCACCACGCGTTCATTATTTTTCAGAGCTCTTCTCAATTCTCCTTGGGATATTTCACAGTTAATTGTCACCAAAGATGCTTCAGTGTTTCACCGACAATCACTGCCTCTTAGACTCTTACGTCTTATCACTGTGACACAAGACACGAGCACACGTGAGGTACACTGTTTCCCCTTCGTCAGTAACTTCAGATTTCCCTCTATCTCTGCTTCTGTCACAGCTTGTACCTCACATATGACACAGCTTGTACCTCACATATGACACAGCTTGTACCTCACATATGACACAGCTTGTACCTCACATATGACACACCTTGTACCTCACATATGACACAGCTTGTACCTCACATATGACACAGCTTGTACCTCACATATGACACAGCTTGTACCTCACATATGACACAGCTTGTACCTCACATATGACACAGCTTGTACCTCACATATGACACAGCTTGTACCTCACATATGACACACCTTGTACCTCACATATGACACAGCTTGTACCTCACATATGACACACCTTGTACCTCACATATGACACAGCTTGTACCTCACATATGACACAGCTTGTACCTCACATATGACACACCTTGTACCTCACATATGACACAGCTTGTACCTCACATATGACACACCTTGTACCTCACATATGACACAGCTTGTACCTCACATATGACACAGCTTGTACCTCACATATGACACACCTTGTACCTCACATATGACACACCTTGTACCTCACATATGACACAGCTTGTACCTCACATATGACACAGCTTGTACCTCACATATGACACACCTTGTACCTCACATATGACACACCTTGTACCTCACATATGACACAGCTTGTACCTCACATATGACACAGCTTGTACCTCACATATGACACACCTTGTACCTCACATATGACACAGATTGTACCTCACATATGACACACCTTGTACCTCACATATGACACACCTTGTACCTCACATATGACACAGCTTGTACCTCACATATGACACAGCTTGTACCTCACATATGACACACCTTGTACCTCACATATGACACAGATTGTACCTCACATATGACACACCTTGTACCTCACATATGACACACCTTGTACCTCACATATGACACACCTTGTACCTCACATATGACACACCTTGTACCTCACATATGACACACCTTGTACCTCACATATGACACAGATTGTACCTCATGGTCCACAAGAGGCTCCTACCTGGGTAAGGAAGACGGTAGGAGTGGTGAAGAAGGTCTACAAGAGGGCTCCTACCTAGGTAAAGGAAGATGGTAGGGAAAGTGAGGAAGGTCTACAAGAGGGCTCCTACCTAGGTAAAGGAAGGCAAGACAAATAAAATCCTATGATGGATTTAAAGAGAAGAAGTAGATCCATCAAACAGTTTCATAAAACAAAAAAATGTGAAACATTATAAGAACATAAGAACATAAAAATAAAGGTAACTGCATAAGGCCCATTGGCCCATACAAGGCAGCTGCTAGTTATAACCACCCAATCCCACTCATATACATGTCCAACCCGCGCTTGAAACAATCAAGGGACCCCACCTCCACCACGCCACCTGGTAATTAGTTCCACAAATCAACTTTTTTTTACCGAACCAGCATTTACCCAGGTCTTTCCTAAATCTCAACTTTTAGAGTCTATACCCTATTGTTTCGTGTTCTGTCTTGTGTTGAAACTTTTAATATCCTATTAATATCCACCCTTGTTATGTCCATTCATCCACTTGTAAACCTCTATCATGTCACCCCTAACACTTTTTCCTTTCCAGTGAATGCAATTTAAGCTTTGTTAATTTTCTTCATATGACAGGTTTCTTATTTGGGGAATTAATTTTGTCATCCAACGCTGGACACGTTCAAGTGAATTTATATCCATTCTATAGTACGGCGACCAAAACTGAACTGCATAATCTAAATGGGGCCTAACCAGAGCAAGATATAACTGAAGAACCACACCAGGTGTCTTGTTACTAATGTTTCAATTAATAAATCCCAGTGTCCTATTTGTCTTATTGCGAACATTCATGCATTGATCTTTTGGTTTTAAATTCTAACTAATCATAACTCCCAGATCCCTTTCGTAATGCAACTTCGCGATCTCAACACCATCTAGCTCCTCTCTTGTAACTCTATTATCATTACCCAGCCTCAATACCTTACATTTGTCAGCAGTAAACTACATCTGCCAATCTTTTAACCATTTTAAACCCCTATTTAGATCGTCTTGGCGTGATAGTGAGTCTTTTTCCGTGTTTATTTCCCTTCCGAGTTCCTTCCACATTAACTAAATATATATGTGTGAGGATGTGTACGATTCAATATGTGTGTACGTGTGTGTATATGTGTGAGCACATGTGAACGTGTGTGCATATGTATGAGAATGTATACGAGTGTATTCACCTAGTTGTGCTTGCGGGGGTTTAGCTTCGGCTCTTTGGTCCCGTCTATCAATCGTCAACCAACTTGTGTAAAGATTTCCGAGCCTGTTGGGCTAAGTCATACCCATCTGAGTTGGGCATTTGAAACTGTGTATGGAATCTTCCTTAACAACATCACTGCCTAAAGCATTCAATTTACTAATTACTCTGACACAGAAAAAGTTCTTTCTAATATCTTTTTGACTCTTTTGAATTTTCAAGGTTCACCTGTGTCCGTTTGTTTATGTTCCACTTGTGTTAAACAAACTGCCCTTATAGATTTATTTCTACCGTATCAATTTATCTGAGAATCTTGTATGGGGTGATAATATTTCCCCCTAATTCTTCTTACTTTCAGCGGCGTGAGGTTCAGTTCCCCAAGTCCTCGTAGCTCAAATCCCTCTGCTCGGGTACCAGTCAAGTGGCATACTTTTGACTTTCAATCAAATCCTGTGCTTGACTAAATACGGACTATCCGCTGGAGTTGCATACGCCAACAATTGGTCTGACATATGTTGTTAAATCCAACAAATAACGTGTGTTGTCGTGTTGTCTGCATATTAACTAATTACTTCATAAGAGGATCAATAACTAATATGGTAGCATTCTCATGCTATCATCATATTGAATGACTGTATACAGCACGACATAAAATGCTGCAAGGTAAACCTACAATGCTGCATGGTATAACATACAATGCTGCATTGTACAAAATACAATGCTGCATTGTACAAAATACAATTCTGCATTGTACAACATACAAAGCACCATAATACAACATACAATGCTGCATGGTACATACAGTGCTGCATGGTACAACGCACAGTGCTGCCTGGTATAATATACAAACCTGAATGGAACAACATACAATGTTGCATGGAACAACATACAAAGCTGCATGGTATAATATACAATGCTACATTGCACAACATACAATGGCTGCATGGTACAACATACAGTGATGCATGGTACAACATACAGTGTTGCATGGTACAATATACAGTGCTGCATGGTGCAACACACAGTGCTGCATGGTACAACAAACAATGATGCATGGTACAACATACAGTGGTGAATCTTACAACATATAATGCTGCATGGTACAACATACAGTGCTGCATTGTACATCATACAATGCTGCATGGCACAATATACAGTGCAGTATTGTACAGCATACAATACTGCATGGTAAAATATAGTACTGCATGGTACAGCATATAGTGCTGCATGGTACAACATACAGTGCTGCATGGAACAACATACAATGCTGCAAAGTAGAACATACAGTGCATGCAACATGCAACAACAGTGCTGCAGGGTACAACATACAGGGGTGCATGGTACAACATACAGTGCTGCATGGTGCTACATACAGGGCTGCAAGGTACATCATACAATGCTGCATGGTACAATATACAATTCTGCATGGAACAACATACAGCTTTGCATGGAACAACGAACAATGCTGCCTGGTACAACATACAGTGCTGCATCTTACAACATACAGTGCTGCATGAAACAACATACAATGCTGCCTGATACAACATACAGTGCTGTATGGTGCAATATAAAACACTGCATGGTACAACATAGTGCTCTATGGTACACCATACAGTCCAGCATGGTACAAAATACAGTGCTGCATGGTGAAACATACAGTACTGCATATTACAATATAGTGCTGCATTGTTCACCATACAGTGCTGCATGGTACAAAATAAAGTGCTGCATGATACAACATGCAGTCCTGCATGGTACAACATACAGTGCTGCATGGTACAACATAGTGCTTCATGGTGCAATATACAGTGCTGAATGGTACAACATACAATGCTGAATGGAACAACATACAATGTTGCATGGAACAACATATACATTACACAACAAACAATGGCTGCATGGTACAACATACAGTGTTGCATAGTACAACATACAGTGTTGCATAGTACAACATACAGTGTTGCATAGTACAACATACAATGCTGCAAGGTACAGCATACAATACTGCTTAGTACAACATAGTGCATGGTAGAACATACAGTGATGCATGGTACAACATACAGTGATGCATGGTACAACATACAGTGATGCATGGTACAACATATAATGCTGCCTGGTACAGCATACAATGCTGCATACTGCAACATACACTGCTGCATGGTACAACATACAGTGCTGCATGATGCAACATACAGTGCTGCATGGTACAACAAACAATGCTGCATGGTACAACATACAGTGTTGCATAGTACTACATACAGTGTTGCATAGTACAACATACAATGCTGCAAGGTACAGCATACAATACTGCTTAGTACAACATAGTGCATGGTAGAACATACAGTGATGCATGGTACAACATACAGTGATGCATGGTACAACATACAGTGATGCATGGTACAACATACAATGCTGCCTGGTACAGCATACAATGCTGCATACTGCAACATACACTGCTGCATGGTACAACATACAGTGCTGCATGATGCAACATACAGTGCTGCATGGTACAACAAACAATGCTGCATGGTACAACATACCGTGTTGCATAGTACAACATACAGTGTTGCATAGTACAACATACAATGCTGCAAGGTACAGCATACAATACTGCTTAGTACAACATAGTGCATGGTACAACATACAGTGATGCATGGTACAACATACAATGCTACTTGGTACAGCATACAATGCTGCATACTGCAACATACACTGCTGCATGGTACAACATTCAGTGCTGCATGATGCAACATAGTGGCGAATCTTACAACGTATAATGCTGCACGGTACAACATACAGTGCTGCATTGTACAGCATACAATGCTGCATTGTACAGCATACAATGCTGCATGGTACAATATACAGTGCTGCATTTTTACAACATACAGTACTGCATGGTACAATATAGTACTGCATATTACAGCATATTGTGCTGCATGGTACAACATACAATGTTGCATGGAACAACATACAATGCTGCAAAGCTGCAAAGTAGAACATACAGTGCATGCAACAACAGTGCTGCAGGGTACAACATACAGTGCTGCATGGTACTACATACAGTGCTGCAAGGTACAGCATACAATGCTGCATGGTACAACATACAATTTTGCATAGTAAAACATACAACTCTGCATGGTACAACAAACAATGCTGCCTGGTACAACATACAGTGCTGCATCTTACAACATACAGTGCTGCATGATACAACATACAATGCTGCCTGGTACAACATACAGTGCTGTATGGTGCAATATAAAACGCTGCATGGTACAACATAGTGCTCTATGGTACACCATTACCACTATGGTAATGGTACACCACTGCTTATGCAGACACGAATTTACCGTCAAAGAAGGAATAATTTAAATAGGGAGATTGAAGAAATCGAGCGGAAATTGAAACACTCATATGAAACTGAAGAAAGGCAGTTAGAACAGAAAGCAATTCGGGAAATAAAGAAAAATCCAAAATATTTCTTCTCATATGCGAAATCAAAAGCAAAAACCACTGCCAGTATTGGACCTATTCGTACAAGTGAAGGTTCATACACGGAGGATGACAAAGAAATTAGTGAAATCCTAAAAAAGCAGTATGAGGACATGTTTAGCACTCCAATAAACAACATGAAGGTGGAAGATCCAGACAATTTCTTTATGCGGGATATTCAAACCCCTGTAAATATAACTGATATGAACACGAGCGCACTAAATTTTGAAAAAGAAATTGAAAACATGCCCATGCACTCGGCCCCAGGTCCAGACTCATGGAATTCAATATTTATAAAGAAATGCAAAGTGCCGGTAGCACAGGCACTCAGTATAGTGTGGAGGAAGAGCTTGGACACGGGGGAGATACCAGATGCACTTAAGTAGCAGACATAGCCCCTCTACACAAGGGAGGGAGCAAAGCATTGGCAAAAAATTATAGACCAGTTGCACTAACATCGCGCATCATAAAAGTATTTGAGAGAGTGATTAGGAGTCAGGTCACCAATTTCATGGAGACCAATGACCTTCATAACCCAGGCCAACATGGATTTCGAGCGGGAAGATCGTGCCTCTCACAGCTACTTGAGCACTACGACAAAGTCACTGAGGCATTAGATGAGAAACAGAATGCTGATGTGATATACACGGACTTCGCAAAGGCTTTCGATAAATGTGACCATGGCGTGATAGCACACAAAATGAAGTCAATGGGAATAACCGGTAAAGTAGGACGCTGGATACTCAGTTTTCTGTCAAACAGGACTCAGCGAGTAACTGTCAACCATATAAAATCTAGTCCAAGTGCAGTGAAAAGCTCTGTACCTCAGGGTACAGTCCTTGCACCACTGCTTTTCCTTATTCTCATATCAGATATAGACAAAAATACAAGTCACAGCTTCGTATCATCCTTTGCAGATGACACAAAAATCAGTATGAAAATTACCTCGGCTGAGGACATTGAAAAACTTCAAGCTGATATTAATAAAGTTTTCGACTGGGCATCAGAAAATAACATGATGTTTAACAGTGATAAATTCCAGGTACTCAGGTACGGTAAAAATGAGGACCTTAAACATAATACAGAGTACAAAACACAATCAAATGTACCCATAGTAGGAAAACAGCATGTAAAGGATTTGGGAATAATAATGTCTGACGACCTAACGTTTAAGGAGCATAACCAAGCAAATATTGCGACAGCCAGAAAAATGATAGGATGGATTACGAGAACTTTCAAATCCAGGGATCCCATCACAATGGTTGTACTCTTCAAGGCACTTGTGTTGTCCCGTCTTGAGTACTGCTCAGTACTCACTTCCCCCTTCAAAGCAGGAGAGATTGCTGAAATAGAGGGAATACAGAGAACATATACGGCACGCATAGACGCAATAAAGCACCTAAATTATTGGGATCGTCTCAAAGCCCTCCAAATGTACTCACTAGAAAGAAGACGAGAGAGATATCAAATAATATACACCTGGAAGATACTGGAGGGCCAAGTACCAAATCTACACAGTAAAATAACAACATACTGGAGTGAACGACATGGAAGAAAATGTAGAATAGAACCAATGAAGAGCAGAGGTGCCATAGGCACAATCAGAGAACACTGTATAAACATCAGAGGTCCGCGGTTGTTCAACGTCCTCCCAGCAAGCATAAGAAATATTGCCGGAACAACCGTGGACATTTTCAAGAGGAAACTAGATTTATTCCTCCAAGGAGTGCCGGACCAACCGGGCTGTGGTGGGTATGTGGGCCTGCGGGCCGCTCCAAGCAACAGCCTGGTGGACCAAACTCTCACAAGTCGAGCCTGGCCTCGGGCCGGGCTTGGGGAGTAGAAGAACTCCCAGAACCCCATCAACCAGGTATCAACCAGGTTCCATACAGTCCTGCATGGTGCAAAATACAGTGCTGCATGGTAAAACATTCAGTACTGCATATTACAATATAGTGCTGCATTGTTCACCATACAGTGCTGCATGGTATAACATAAAGTGCTGCATGGTACAACATGCAGTCCTGCATGGTACAACATAGAATGCTGCATGATACAACATGCATTGCTGCATGGTTCACCATACATTGCTGCATGGTTCACCATACATTGCTGCATGTTACAACATAAAGTGCTGCATGGTACAACATGCAGTCCTGCATGGTACAACATGCAGTCCTGCATGGTACAACATAGAATGCTGCATGATACAACATGCATTGCTTCATGGTACGACCTACATTTATGCATGGTACAACATACAATGCTGCATGATACAGCATACAATGCTGCATGGTTCCACATACACTTTTGCATGATACACCACACAGTGCTGCATGAAACAATATACAGTACTGCATGGTGCAACAAACAAAACTGCATGGTGCAATATACACTGCTGCATTTTACAACATGCAATGCTGCAAGATACAACATACAGTGCATGCAATATGCAGCAACAAACAGTGCTGCATGGTACAACATACACTATTACATGGTACAACATACAATGCTGCATAGTACAACATACTATGCTGCATGGTACAACAGACCGTTCAGCATGGTACAACATACAATCCTGCATGACACAACTTACAATGCTGTGTGGTACAACATACAGTGCTGCATGGTACAACCTACAATACATTGATACAACATACAGTGCTGCATTGTAAAACATACAGTGCTGCATGATACAACATACAGTGCTGTAAGATACAACATACTGTGCATGTAACATACAGCAACAAACAGTGCTGCATGGTACAACATACAGTACTGCACGGTATAACATACAATGCTGCACGGTACAACATAAAATGCTGCATGGTACATCAGTCAGTTTTGCATTGTACATTATACAATGCTGCATGGTACAACATAGAATGCTGCGTGGTACAACATACAGTGCGGCATTTTACCACCTACAATGAATGGTACAACATACAGTACTGCATGGTATAACATAGAGTGCTGCATGATGCAACATAGAATGATGCATTGTACAACATACATTGCTGCATGGTACAACATAGAGTGCTGCATTGTACAAATCTCAGTGCTGTGTGGTACAATACACAGTGCTGCATGGTACAACATACAGTGCTCCATTGTACAACATAGTGTGATGCACGGTACAGCATACAGTGCTGCATGGTACAATATAGGGTGCTGCATAGTACAACATACAATGCAGCATTGTACAAAACACAGTGCTGCATGGTACAACATACATTGCTGCAGGGTACAACATACAATGCTTCATGGAACAACATACAGTGCTGCATGGTTCAACATACAGTGCTGCATTGTACAACATGCAGTGCTGCACGGTACAACATTCAGTGCTGCACAGTACAACGTTCAATGCTGCATTGAACAACATACAATGTTTTATGGTACAACATACAATGCTGCATGATACAACATGCATTTCTTCATGGTACGACATACAGTGCTGCATGGTACAACCTACAATGCATTATATAACATACAGTACTACATTATACAACATGCATTGTTGCATGGTACAACATTCAATGCATAGTACAACATATAGTGCTGCATGGTACAACCTATATTGTACGGTACAACCTATAATGCATGGTACAAAATATAGTGCTGCATGGTTCAACATACAGTGCTGCATGGTACAATATACAGTGCTGCATTGTACATTATACAGTTTTGCATAGGACAACATACAGCATTCCATGGTACAACATTCAAGTGATGTATGGTACAACATACAGTCCTGCATGGTACAACATACAGTACTGCATGGTACAACTTAGTGCTGCACGGTACAAAATACAGTGCTGCATCGTACAACATACAGTGCTACAAGTACAACGTACAGTGCTGCATGGTACAGCAAACAATGATGCATGGTACAGCATACGGTGTTGCAGCTTAAAACATACAATGCTGCTTGGAACACCATACAGTGCTGCATGGTACAACAAACAAAGCTGCATTGAACAACATACAGTGCTGCAGCTTATACAATGCTGCTTGGTACACCATACAGTGCTGCATGGTACAACATACAGTACTGCATGGTACAATATAGTACTGCATGGAAAAAATACAATGCTGCATGGTACAACATACAATTTTGCATGGTACAACGTACAGTTCTGAATGGTAAAACAAACAATGCTGTATGGTACAACATACAGTGCTGCTTGATACAACATACAATGCTGCAAAGTACTACAGTACATGCAACATAAAACAAAAGTGCTGCAGGGTACAACATACAGTGGTGCATGTACAAAATACAGTGGTGCATGGTACAACATACAGTGCTGCAAGATACAACAAACAATGCTGCATGGTAAAATATATAGTGCTGCATGGTACAACATACAGTGCTGCTTGATACAACATACAATGCTGCCTGGTAAAACATACTGTGCTGCATGGTGCAATATAAAACGCTGCATTGTACAGCTTAGTGCTATATGGTACAACATACAGTCTTGGATGGTGCAAAAAACAGTGCTGCATAGTAAAACATACAGTGCTGTATAGTACTACAGTGCTGCATGGTACAACATACAGTGTTGCATTGTAACACATACAGTTTTGCACTGGACAACATACAGCGCTGCATGGTACAACATACAGTGCTGTTGGACTGTAACAGCACTGGACTGTGACACCAGGACATACACTATACAACATACAGTGGTGCGTGGAATAACATACAGTGGTGCAATGTACAACATACAGTGCTGCATGGTACAAAATACAGTGCTGCACAGTACAAAATACAGTGCTTCATAATACATCATACAGTGCTGCAAGTACAACATACAGCGCTGCATTGTACAATATACAGGGCTGCATGGTACAATATACAGTGCTACACAGTACAACATACAGTGGTGCATGGTAGAACATAAAGACCTGCATGGTACAACATACAGTCTTGCATGGTACAACATACAGTACTGCATGGTACAACATGCAATCATGCATGGTACAACATACAGTGTTGCTTGATACCACATATAATGCTGCATTGTACAACATACAGAACTGATTAGTACACCATACAGTGCATGGTACAACATACAGTGATGCATGGTACGATATACAGTGGATCATGGTGCAACATACAATGATGCATGGTACGATATACAGTGCACCATGGTGTAACATACAGTTCTGCAAGGTACAACAAATAATTCTGCATGGTACAACACACAGTGCTGCATCTTACAACATACAATGCTGCATGGTACAATATACAGTGCTGCTTGATACAACATATAATGCTGCATTGTACAACAGAGTTCTGCATGATACAACATACAATGCTGCATGATACAGCATACAATACTGCTTAGTACAACATACAGTGCATGGTACAACATACTATGCTGCATGGTACAATATTCAGTGTTGCATTGTACAACATACAGTACTGCATGGGTGCAATATAGTACAGCATGGTACAACATATAGTGATGCATGGTACAACATACAATGTTGCATGGAAGAACATACAATGCTGCATGGTACAAAATACAATTCTTCATGGTACAACATACAGTTCTGCATAGTACAACAAGCAATGCTGCGTGGGACAGCATACAGTGCTGTATGGTACAACATACAGTGCTGCTTGCTACAACATATAATGCTGCAAAGTACAAAATACATTGCATGCAACATGCAATACTGCTTAGTACAACATACAGTGCATGGCACAACATACTATGCTGCATGGTATAATATTCAGTGGTGCAGGACACAAGATACAGTGGTGCATGGTACAACATACAGTGCTGCATGGTACAACATACAGTGCTGGAAGGTGCAACATACAATGCTGCATGGTACAACACACAATTCTGCATAGTACAACATACAGTTCTGCATGGTTCAACAAACAATGCTGCATGGTACAATATACAATTCTGCATGGTACATCATAATGTGCTGCATAGTACAACATACAGTGCTGCTTGATAAAACATACAATGCTGCCTGGTTCAACATACGGTGCTGCATGGTGCAATATAAAACGCTGCATGGTACAACATAGTGCTGTATGGTACAACATACTGTCCTGCATGGTGCAAAATACAGTGCTGCAAGTTAAAACATACAGTGCTGCATGGTACAACATACATTGATGCATAGTACAATACACAATATTGCATGGTACAATATAGTGCAACATTGTACAACATATCGTGCTGCATGGTACTACATACAATGTTCCTTGGAACAACATGTAACACTGCATGGTACATCATAGAAAAGCTGCATGGTACATTATAGAATGGCTGCATGGTACAATATACAGTGCTGCATAGTACATCATAGTGTTGCATTGTACAACATACAAAGCTGCATGGTACAACATACAATATTGCATAGTACAACATATAGTGCATGGTACAACTTAGTGATATATTGTACAACATACAGTGATGCATGGTACAACATAAAGTTACGCATGGTCCAACATACAATGCTGCATGATACAGCATACAATGCTGCATGGTGCAACATACACTGTTGCATTGTACACCATACAGTGCTGCATGATACAACATACAGTACAGCATGGTACAACAAACAATGCTGCATGGTACAACATAGAGTGCTACATCTTACAACATGCAATGCAGCAAGATACAACATACAGTGCATGCAACATGCAGCAACAAACAGTGCTGCATGGTACAACATACAGTACTGCATGGTATAACATACAATGCTTGTTGGTACAACATACAATGCTGCATGGTACAACAGACAGTTTTGTATTATACAATAAACAATGCTGCATGGTACAACATACAATGCTGCGTGGTACAACATACAGTGCTGCATGGTACATCCTACAATGCATGGTACAACATAAAGTGCTGCATGGTACAACATAGAGTGGTGCATGGTACAACATAGAATGATGCATTGTTCAACATACATTGCTGCATGGTACAACATAGAGTGCTGTGTGGTACATCTTGGAGTGCTGCATGGTACAACATACAGCGCTCCATGGTACAGCATACAGTGCTGCATTGTACAACATAGTGTGATGCACGGTACTGCATACAGTGCTGCATGATACAACATACAATGCTGCATTGTACAACATAAAGTGCTGCATTGTACAAAATACATTGCTGCATTGCTCAAAATACATTGCTGCATGGTACAACATACAGTGCTGCAAGGTACAACATACAATTCAGCATGGTACAACATAAAGTGCTGCATTGCAGAATATTCAGTGCTTTACGGTACAACATTCAATGCTGCACGGTACAATATGCAGTGCTGCATTGTACAACATACAGTGCTGCACGGTACAATATACAGGCTGCAGGTGAACAACATACAGTGCAATATGGTTCGACATTACAGAGCTGCATGGTACAACTTACAGTGCTGCATTAAACAGCAAACAGTGCTGCATGGTAAAACATACAATGATGCATGGTACAACATACAGTGCTGCACGGTTCAACATACTTTGCTACATGAAACAATATACAATGCTGAATAGTACAACATAGAGTGATACATGCTACACCATACAGTGCTGCATGGAACATCATAAAATGCGGCATGGTACAACATACAGTCCTGCATGGTACGACATACTGTGCTGCATGATACAACATGCATTGCTGCTTCATAGTGTGACATACAATTTTCAATTGTACAACATACAATGTTGCGTGGCACAACATACAATGCTACATGGTACAACACACTGTGCTGCATGGTACAACCTACAATGCATAATACAACATATAGTTCTGCATGGTAAAATATACAGTGCTGCATGGTACAACATAGTGCTGCATAGTACAACATAGTGCTGCATGGTACAACATAGTGTTGCATGGTACAACCTAGAATGCATGGTACAACATACTGTACTACATTATACAACATACAATGCTGCATGATAGAACATACACTGCATATTACAACAAATAGTGCTACATAGTACAACCTACAATGAATGGTACAATATAGTACTGCATGGTACAACATATGGTGCTGCATGGTACAATATACAATGTTGCATGGAACAACATACAGTGTTGCATGGTACAACATACAATTCTGCATGGTACATCATACAGTTCTGTATGGTACAACATACAGTGCTCTATGGTACAACATACAGTGCTGCTTGATTCAACATACAGTGATCCATGGTACAACATACAGTGCTCCACGGTTCAACATACAGTGCTGCATGAAACAATATACAATGCTAAATTGTACAACATAGAGTGATGCATGGTACACCATACTGGGCTGCATGGTACAACATAAAATGCGGCATGGTACAACATACTGTGCTGCATGATACAACATGCATTGCTGCTTCATAGTACGATATACAATTTTGCTTTGTACAACATACAATGTTGCGTGGCACAATATACAATGCTACATGGTACAGCACACAGTGCTGCATTGTACAACCAACAATGCATAATACAACATATAGTGCTGCATGGTAAAACATACAGTGCTGCATGGTACGACATAGTGCTGCATGGACCAACTTACAATGCATAGTAAAATATACAGTACTACATTATACAACATGCAATGCTGCATGGTAGAACATACAATTCATATTACAACAAATAGTGCTGCATGGTACAACTTACAATGAATGGTACAAAATATAGTGCTGCATGGTACAACATACAGTGGTGCAATGTACAACATTCAGTTCCTTATTGAACAACATACAGCGTTGCATGGTACAACATACAGTGCTGTATGATACAACATACAGTGCTGCATGGTACCACATACAGTGCAGCATGGTACAAAATACAAAGCTGCAAAGTACAACATACAGCGCTGGAAGTACAACATACAGCGCTTCATTGTGCAACATATAGTGCTGCAAGGTACAACATACAGTGCTGCACAGTACAACATGGTGCTGCATGGTACAACATACAATGCAGCATGGTACAACATAAAATGCTGCACGGTATAACATACAGTGCTGCATGGTACAGCATAAAATGCTGCAAGGTACAACATACCGTCCTGCATGGTACAAAATACAGTACGGCATGGTACAACATGCAATGCTGCATGGTACAACATACAATGCTGCATGGTACAACATTAAATGCTGCATGGTACAACATACAGTGTTGCATGGTACAGCATAAAATACTGCAAGGTACAACATACCGTCCTGCATGGTACAACATACAGTACGGCATGGTACAACATGCAATGCTGCATGGTACAACATACAATGCTGCATGGTACAACATACAATGCTGCATGGTACAACATACAATGCTGCTTGATACAATATATAATGCTGCATTGTACAACACAGAGTGCTGCATTGTACAACATACAATGCTGTATGATACAGCATACAATACTGTTTTGTACAACATACAGTGCATGGTACAACATTTCAGTGATGCATAGTACAACATAAAATGCTGCATGGTACCACATACCGTGCTGCACGGTACAAAATACAGAGATGCAAAGTACAACATACAGCGCTGGAAGTACAACATACAGCGCTTCATTGTGCAACATATAGTGCTGCAAGGTACAACATACAGTGCTGCAAGGTACAACATAGAGTGCTGCACACTACAACATGGTGCTGCATGGTACAACATACAATGCAGCATGGTACAACATAAAATGCTGCATGGTATAACATACAGTGATGCATGGTACAGCATAAAATGCTGCAAGGTACAACATACCGTCCTGCATGGTACAAAATACAGTACGGCATGGTATAACATGCAATGCTGCATGGTACAACATACAATGCTGCATGGTACAACATAAAATGCTGCATGGTACAACATACAGTGTTGCATGGTACAGCATAAAATACTGCAAGGTACAACATACCGTCCTGCATGGTACAACATACAGTACGGCATGGTACAACATGCAATGCTGCATGGTACAACATACAATGCTGCATGGTACAACATACAATGCTGCATGGTACAACATACAATGCTGCTTGATACAATATATAATGCTGCATTGTACAACACAGAGTGCTGCATTGTACAACATACAATGCTGTATGATACAGCATACAATACTGTTTTGTACAACATACAGTGCATGGTACAACATTTCAGTGATGCATAGTACAACATAAAATGCTGCAATTGCACAACATACAATGCTGCATACTGCAACGTACACTGCTGCATGGTACAACATACAGTGCTGTATGGTGCAAAATATAGGGCTGCATGGTACAACAAACAATGCTGCATGGTACAACATACAGTGCTGCATCTTACAACATACAATGCTGCATGGTTCAATATACAGTGCTGCATTGTACAACATACAGTGTTGCATGGTACAATATAGTACTGCATTGTGCAACATATGGTGCTTCATGGTACAATATACAATGTTGCATGGAACAACATACAGTGCTGCATGGTACAACATACAATTCTGCATTGTACATCATACAGTTCTGTATGGTACAATATACAGTGCTCTATGGTACAACATACAGTGCTGCTTGATTCAACAAACAGTGATGCATGGTACAACATACAGTGCTGCACGGTTCAACATACAGTGCTGCATGAAACAATATACAATGCTGAATTGTACAACATAGAGTGATGCATGGTACACCATACTGTGCTGCATGGTACAACATAAAATGCGGCATGGTACAACATACTGTGCTGCATGATACAACATGCATTGCTGCTTCATAGTACGATATACAATTTTGCATTGTACAACATACAATGTTGCGTGGCACAATATACAATGCTACATGGTACAGCACACAGTGCTGCATTGTACAACCAACAATGCATAATACAACATATAGTGCTGCATGGTAGAACATACAATGCATATTACAACAAATAGTGCTGCATGGTACAACTTACAATGAATGGTACAAAATTTAGTGCTGAATGGTAAAACATACAGTGGTGCAATGTACAACATACAGTTCTGTATTGAACAACATACAGCGTTGCATGGTACAACATACAGTGCTGTATGATACAACATACAGTGCTGCATGGTACAACATACAGTGCTGCACGGTACAAAATATAGAGATGCAAAGTACAACATACAGTGCTGGAAGTACAACATACAGTGCTGCACAGTACAACATGGTGCTGCATGGTACAACATACAATGCAGCATGGTACAACATAAAATGCTGCATGGTACATTCAGTGCTGCATGGTACAGCATAAAATGCTGCAAGGTACAACATACCGTCCTGCATGGTACAAAATACAGTACGGCATGGTACAACATGCAATGCTGCATGGTACAACATACAATGCTGCATGGTACAACATACAATGCTGCTTGATACAATATATAATGCTGCATTGTACAACATACAATGCTGTATGATACTGCATACAATACTGTTTTGTACAACATACAGTGCATGGTACAACATTTCAGTGATGCATAGTACAACATAAAATGCTGCAATTGCACAACATACAATGCTGCATACTGCAACGTACACTGCTGCATGGTACAACATACAGTGCTGTATGATGCAAAATATAGGGCTGCATGGTACAACAAACAATGCTGCATGGCACAACATAGAGTGCTGCATCTTACAACATACAATGCTGCATGGTTCAATATACAGTGCTGCATTGTACAACATACAGTGCTGCATGGTACAATATAGTACTGCATGGTACAACATATGGTGCTGCATGGTACAATATACAATGTTGCATGGAACAACATACAGTGCTGCATGGTACAACATACAATTCTGCATGGTACATCATACAGTTCTGTATGGTACAACATACAGTGCTCTATGGTACAACATACAGTGCTGCTTGATTCAACATACAGTGATGCATGGTACAACATACAGTGCTGCACGGTTCAACATACAGTGCTGCATGAAACAATATACAATGCTGAATTGTACAACATAGTGATGCATGATACACCATACAGTGCTGCATGATACAACATAAAATGCGGCATGGTACAACATACTGTGCTGCATGATACAACATGCATTGCTGCTTCATAGTACGATATACAATTTTGCATTGTACAACATACAATGTTGCGTGGCACAATATACAATGCTACATGGTACAACACACAGTGCTGCATTGTACAACCAACAATGCATAATACAACATATAGTGCTGCATGGTAAAACATACAGTGCTGCATGGTACGACATAGTGCTGCATGGACCAACTTACAATACATGGTAAAATATACAGTACTACATTATACAACATGCAATGCTGCATGGTAGAACATACAATGCATATTACAACAAATAGTGCTGCATGGTACAACTTACAGTGAATGGTACAAAATATAGTGCTGCATGGTACAACATACAGTGGTGCAATGTACAACATACAGTTCTGTATTGAACATACAACGCTGCATGGTACAACATACAGTGCTGTATGATACAACATACAGTGCTGCATGGTACAAGTATACAGTGCAGCATGGTACAACATACAGTGCTGTATGATACAACATACAGTGCTGCATGGTACAAGTATACAGTGCAGCATGGTACAACATACAGTGCTGCAAGGTACAAAATACAGAGCTGCAAGTAAAACATACAGCGTTTCATTGTACAACATACAGTGCTGCAAGTAAAACATACAGCGTTTCATTGTACAACATACAGTGCTGCATAGTGCAACATACAGTGCTGCACGATACAACATACAGTGCTGCATGGTACAACATTTAGTGCTGCATGGTTCAACATTCAGTGCTGCATTGAACATTATTCAGTGCTGCATTGTACAACATTTAGTGCTGCACGGTACAATAAACAGTTCTGCATGGGACAACATACAGTGCAGTATGGTTCAACATTACAGTGCTGCATGGTACAACATACAGTGCTACATGGCACAGCACACAGTTTTGCATGGTACAACATACAATGCTGCGTGGTACAACACACAGTGCTGCACAGTACAACATACAGTGCTGCATGAAACCACATACAATGCTGCATTGTACAACATACAGTGCTGCATGGTACAATATACAGTGCTGCATGGAACAACATAAAGTGCTGCATGGTACAACATACAGTGCAGCATGGTACAACCTACAATGCATAATACAACATATAGTGTTGCATGGTTAAACATACAGTACTGCATGGTACAACATAGAGTGCTGCATGGTAAAACCTACAATGCATGGTACAACATATAGTATTGCATTTTTTACAACATTCAATGCTGCATGGTACAACATACAATGCATGGTACAACATACAGTGCTGCATGGTATAACATAGTGCTGCATTGTACAACATAGGGTGCTGCATGGTACAACATAAAGTGCTGCATGGTACAAGATACAGTGCTTCATTGTATAGCACAGAGTGCTGCATGGTGCAACATACAGTACTGCATTGTACAACTTACGATGCTCAATGGTACAACATTGAGTGCTGCATGATACAACATACAGAACTTCTTGGTAATTCTATAAAGAGTACTGCCTGGAATATCATACAGTGCTGCATGGTACAGCATACAGTGCTGCATGGTACAAGATAGAGTGCTGCATTGAACAACATACAGTTCTGCTATAGATAAGATACAGCGCTGCTTGGTACAGCATACAGTGCTGCATGGTACAACATCTAGTGCTGCATAGTACAACATTCAGTGCTGCATGGTACAACATGCAGTTCTGCAAGGTAATAACATACAATATTGCATGGTACAACATACAGTGCTGCATGGAAATAACATATAGTGCTGCAGGGTAATAACATACAGTGCTGCATGGTACAACACAGTGCTGCATGGTACAATATACAGTGCTGCATGGTAGTAACATACAGTGCTGCATGGTACAACACAGTGCTGCATGGTACAATATACAGTGCTGCATGGTAGTAACATACAGTGCTGCATGGTACAACATACAATGCTGCATGATAATAACATACATTGCTATATGGTACAACATACAGTGCTACATGTTGCAGTAAGATATGCAATGATGCACGTTTCAATATCAACTTGCAAAAAATAATGTTGAAAATTATGCAGTATTGTGATGAAGGATACAATTATCAGTTATGCAACTTTCAATATAAAATACTAAATGTGGCTACATAAACTGCTGCATGTTCCAACTAATGTTGCATGATTGCAACACATAACTATGCAAGACTGCAACATATAATTATGCAAGTTACAACATGTAGTGATGTTGCTTCAAACATATAATGCTGCAGCATTATGTGATTTCAATTGCAACATATAGCTCAGTATGATGCAACACATAGAGTTGCTAATTAAAATTTCAGTGTTGCAGGTTGCAACATACAGATGAGGTTGCATCATAGTGTTCTTCAAGCTGCATCCACTGAAAGGGCACCTATACACCAGGACGCAGCCATAAAGGTCAACTTTGCACCAGGACTCAGCCATAAATGTCAACTATACACCAGGACGCAGCATTAAAATTCAACTATACACACCAGGACGCAGCCATAAAGGTCAACTATACACCAGGACGCAGCCGTAAAGGTCAACTATTCACCAGGACGCAGCCATTAAGGGCCACTATACACCAGGACGCAGCCATATACCAGGACTCAGCCATTGAAGTAAACTATATACCAGGACGCAGCCATAAAGGTCAACTATACTCCAAGACGCAGCCATAAAGATCAACTATATCAGGATGCAGCCATAAAAGTCAACTATACATCAGGATGCAGCCATAAAGGTCAACTATACATCAGGATGCAGCCATAAATGTCAACTATACACCAGGACGCAGCCATTAAGGTCAACTATACATCAGGACGCAGCCATACAGGTCAACTATACTTCATGACGCAGCCATAGAAATCAACTATACACCAGGTCTCAGTCAAAAAGGTTAACTATACACAAGGACTCAGCCATAGAAGTCAACTATATACCAGGAAGCAGCCATAAAGGTCAACTATACATCAGGAGGCAGCCATAGAGGTCAACTATACACCAGGACGCAGCCTTAAAGGTCAACTATACACCAGGACGCAGCCATAAAGGTCAACTATACAGCAGGACGTAGCCATAAATGTCAACTTTACACCAGGACGCAGCCATAAATGCAACTATACACATGCGGTCAGCCATAAAGGTTACCTATACACAAGGACTAAGCCATTAAGGTCAAATATACACCAGGACGCAGCCATAAAGGGCCACTATACACCAGGACGCAGCCATAAAGGGCAAATATACATCAGGACGCAGCCATAAAGGTCAACTATACACCAGGACGCAGTCATAAAGGGCCACTATACATCAGGACGCTGCCATAGAGGTCAACTATACACCAAGACGCAGCATTAAAAGTCAACTATACACACCAGGCCGCAGCCATAAGGGTCAACTATACACAAGGACGCAGCCAAAAAGGTCAACTATATATCAGGATGCAGTCATAGAGGTACACTATACATCAGGATGCAGCCAATAAGGTCAACTATACATCAAGACGCAGCTATAGAAGTCAACTATACACCAGGTCTCAGTCAAAAAGGTTAACTATACACCAGGACTCAGTCATAGAAGTCAACTATACACCAGGACGCAGCCATAAGGGTCAACTATACACTAGGACGCAGCCAAAAAGATCAACTATACACCAATACGCAGCCAAAAAAGTGAATTTTACATCAGGAGGACGCCATATAGGTCAACTATACACCAGGACGCAGCCTTAAAAGTCACCTATAAACAAGGACGCAGCCATAAAGGTCAACTATACGCCAGGACGCAGCCATAAATGTCAACTATACACCAGGACGCAGCCATAAAAGTCAAATATACAACAGAAGGCAGCCATAAAAGGCCACTATACACAAGGACCCAGCCATTAAGGTCAACTATACACCAGGACGCAGCCATAAAGGTCATATATACAAAAGGACGCAGCCATAAAGGTCATATATAGAACAGGACGCAGCTATAAAGGGCCTCTATACATCACGATGCAGACTTAAAAGTCAACTATACACCAGGACGCAGCCATTAAGGTCAACTATACATCAGGACGCAGCCATACAGGTCAACTATACATCAAGACGCAGCCATAGAAGTCAACTATACACCAGGTCTCAGTCAAAAAGGCTAACTATACACCAGGACTCAGTCATAGAAATCAACTATACACCAAAACGCAGCCATAAAGGTCAACTTTACATCAGGAGGACGCCATAAAGGTCAACTATACACAAGGACGCAGCCATAAATGTCAACTATACACCAGGACGCAGACATAAAGGCAAATATACACCAGGGCTCAGCCATAAAGGTCAACTATACACGAGGATGCAGCAATAAAGTACAACTATTCACCAGGATGAAGCAACAAAGGACAACTATACACCATGACGCAGCCAGAAAGGGCATCTATACACCAGGACGCAGCCTTAAAAGTCAAATATACACCTGAATGCAGCCATAAAGGGCCACTATAAACAAGGACCCAGCCATTAAGGTCAACTATACACCAGGACGCAGCCATAAAGGTCAACTATACACCAGGGCGCAGCCATAAAGGTCAACTATACACCAGGAAGCAGCCATAAAGGTCAATTATACACCAGGATGCAGCCACAAAGATCAGCTATACACAAGTACGCAGCCATAAAGGCCAACTATACACCAGGACGCAGCCATAAAGGTCATCTATACACCAGGACGCAGCTATAAAGATCACCTATACACCAGGACGCAGCCATAAAAGTCAACTACACACTAGGACGCAGCCATAAAGGTCCACTATACACGAGGACGCAGCCATAAAGGTCAACTATACACCAGGATGCAGCCATAAAGGTCAACTACACACCAGGACGCAGCCATAACGGTCAACTATGCACCAGAACGCAGCTATAAAGAGTACCTATAGACCGGGTCGCAGCCATAGAGGTCAACTATACACCAGGACGCAGCCATAAAGGTCAACTATACACTGGGACGCAGCCATAAAGGTCAACTATACACCAGGACGCAGCCATAAATTTCAACTATACACCAGGACGCCGTCATAAAGGGCAACTATACACCAGGACACAGCCATAAGGGCACCTATACACCAGTACACAGCCATAAAGGGCTACTATACACCAGGACGCAGCCACAAAGGTCAGCTATACACAAGGACGCAGCCATACAGGCCAACTATACACCAGGACGCAGCCATAAAGGTCTACTATACATCAAGATGCAGCCATAAAAGTCATCTATACACCAGGACGCAGCCATAAATTTCAACTATACACCAGGACGCAGTCATAAAGGGCAACTATACACCAAGACACAGCCATAAGGGCAACTATACACCAGGACGCAGCCATAAAGGTCAACTATACACCAGGACGCAGTCATAAAGGTCTACTATACATCAGGATGCAGCCATAAAGGTCATCTATACACCAGGACGCAGCCAAAAAGATCAACTATACACCAGGACGCAGCCATAAAAGTCAACTACACACTAGGACGCAGCCATAAAGGTGCACTATACACGAGGACGCAGTCATAAAGGTCAACTATACACCAGGACGCAGCCATAAAGGTCAACTTCACGCCAGGACGCAGGCATAACGGTCAACTATGCACCAGGACGAAGCTATAAAGAGTACCTATAGAATGGGACGCAGCTATAAAGGTCAACTATACACCAGGATGCAGCCATAAAGGTCAACTATACACCAGGACGCAGCCATAAAGGTCAACTATACAACGGGACGCAGCCATAAAGGTCAACTATACACCAGGACGCAGCCATAAATTTCAACTATACACCAGGACGCAGTCATAAAGGGCAACTATACAACAGGACACAGCCATAAGGGCAACTATACACCAGTACACAGCCATAAAGGGCTACTATACACCAGGACTCAGCCATAAAGGTCAACTATACACCAGGACACAGCCATAAAGTTCAACTATACACCAGGACGCAGCCATAGAGGTCAACTATACACCAGAACGCAGCCATAGAGGTCAGCTATACACCAGGACGCAGCCATAAAGGTCAACTATACACCAGGACGCAGCGATAAAGGTCTACTATACATTAGAATGCAGCCATAAAGGTCATCGATACACCAGGACGCAGCCATAATGTGTCTCTGTACACCAGGACGCAGCCATAAAAGTCAACTACACACTAGGACGCAGCCATAAAGATCCACTATACACGAGGCCGCAGCCATAACGGTCAACTATGCACCAGGACGCAGCCATAAAGAGTACCAATACACCGGGACGCAGCCATAGAGGTCAAATATACACCAGGATGCAGCCATAAAGGTCAACTATAAACTGGGGAGCAGCCATAAAGGTCAACTATACACCAGGACGCAGCCACACAGGTCAACTACCCACCAGGACGCAGTTATAGAGGGCAACTATACACCAGGACACAGCCATAAGGGCAACTATAAACCATGGACACAGCCATAAAGGTCAACTACCCACCAGGACGCAGCCATAAAGGTCAACTATACACCAGGACGCAGCCATAAAGGTCAACTATACACCAGGATGCAGCCATAAAGAGCAACTATACACCAGGACGCAGCCATAAAAGTCAACTATACACCAGGACGCAGTCATAAACGTCAACTACACACCAGGACGCAGCCATAAAGAGCAACTATACACCAGGACGCAGCCATAAAGGTCAACTATACACCAGGATGCAGCCATAAAGGTCAACTATACACCAGGACGCAGCCATAAAGGTCAACTATACACCAGGATGCAGCCATAAAGGTCAACTATACACCAGGACGCAGCCATAAAGGTCAACTATACACCAGGACGCAGTCATAAACGTCAACTACACACCAGGACGCAGCCATAAAGAGCAACTATACACCAGGACGCAGCCATAAAAGTCAACTACACACCAGGACGCAGCCATAAAGGTCCACTATACACGAGGATGCAGCCATAAAGGTCAACTATACACCAGGACGAGCCATAAAGGTTAACTTCACGCCAGGACGCAGGCATAACGGTCAACTATGCACCAGGACGAAGCTATAAAGAGTACCTATACAATGGGACGCAGCCATAAAGGTCAACTATACACCAGGATGCAGCCATAAAGGTCAACTATACACCAGGACGCAGCCATAAAGGTCACCTATACAACGGGACGCAGCCATAAAGGTCAACTATACACCAGGACGCAGCCATAAATTTCAACTATACACCAGGACGCAGTCATAAAGGGCAACTATACAACAGGACACAGCCAAAAGGGCAACTATACACCAGTACACAGCCATAAAGGGCTACTATACACCAGGACTCAGCCATAAAGGTCAACTATACACCAGGACACAGCCATAAAGTTCAACTATACACCAGGACGCAGCCATAGAGGTCAACTATACACCAGAACGCAGCCATAGAGGTCAGCTATACACCAGGACGCAGCCATAATGGTCAACTATACACCAGGACGCAGCGATAAAGGTCTACTATACATTAGAATGCAGCCATAAAGGTCATCGATACACCAGGACGCAGCCATAATGTGTCTCTGTACACCAGGACGCAGCCATAAAAGTCAACTACACACTAGGACGCAGCCATAAAGATCCACTATACACGAGGCCGCAGCCATAACGGTCAACTATGCACCAGGACGCAGCCATAAAGAGTACCAATACACCGGGACGCAGCCATAGAGGTCAAATATACACCAGGATGCAGCCATAAAGGTCAACTATAAACTGGGGAGCAGCCATAAAGGTCAACTATACACCAGGACGCAGCCACACAGGTCAACTACCCACCAGGACGCAGTTATAGAGGGCAACTATACACCAGGACACAGCCATAAGGGCAACTATAAACCATGGACACAGCCATAAAGGTCAACTACCCACCAGGACGCAGCCATAAAGGTCAACTATACACCAGGACGCAGCCATAAAGGTCAACTATACACCAGGATGCAGCCATAAAGAGCAACTATACACCAGGACGCAGCCATAAAAGTCAACTATACACCAGGACGCAGTCATAAACGTCAACTACACACCAGGACGCAGCCATAAAGAGCAACTATACACCAGGACGCAGCCATAAAGGTCAACTATACACCAGGATGCAGCCATAAAGGTCAACTATACACCAGGACGCAGCCATAAAGGTCAACTATACACCAGGATGCAGCCATAAAGGTCAACTATACACCAGGACGCAGCCATAAAGGTCAACTATACACCAGGACGCAGTCATAAACGTCAACTACACACCAGGACGCAGCCATAAAGAGCAACTATACACCAGGACGCAGCCATAAAAGTCAACTACACACCAGGACGCAGCCATAAAGGTCCACTATACACGAGGATGCAGCCATAAAGGTCAACTATACACCAGGACGAGCCATAAAGGTTAACTTCACGCCAGGACGCAGGCATAACGGTCAACTATGCACCAGGACGAAGCTATAAAGAGTACCTATACAATGGGACGCAGCCATAAAGGTCAACTATACACCAGGATGCAGCCATAAAGGTCAACTATACACCAGGACGCAGCCATAAAGGTCAACTATACAACGGGACGCAGCCATAAAGGTCAACTATACACCAGGACGCAGCCATAAATTTCAACTATACACCAGGACGCAGTCATAAAGGGCAACTATACAACAGGACACAGCCATAAGGGCAACTATACACCAGTACACAGCCATAAAGGGCTACTATACACCAGGACTCAGCCATAAAGGTCAACTATACACCAGGACACAGCCATAAAGTTCAACTATACACCAGGACGCAGCCATAGAGGTCAACTATACACCAGAACGCAGCCATAGAGGTCAGCTATACACCAGGACGCAGCCATAAAGGTCAACTATACACCAGGACGCAGCGATAAAGGTCTACTATACATTAGAACGCAGCCATAAAGGTCATCGATACACCAGGACGCAGCCATAAAGTGTCTCTGTACACCAGGACGCAGCCATAAAAGTCAACTACACACTAGGACGCAGCCATAAAGATCCACTATACACGAGGCCGCAGCCATAACGGTCAACTATGCACCAGGACGCAGCCATAAAGAGTACCAATACACCGGGACGCAGCCATAGAGGTCAAATATGCACCAGGATGCAGCCATAAAGGTCAACTATACACCAGGACGCAGTCATAAACATCAACTACACACCAGGACGCAGCCATAAAGAGCAACTATACACCAGGACGCAGCCATAAAAGTCAACTACACACCAGGACGCAGCCATAAAGGTCCACTATACACGAGGATGCAGCCATAAAGGTCAACTATACACCAGGACGCAGCCATAAAGGTCAACTATACACCAGGACGCAGCAATAAAGGTCAACTATACACCAGGACGCAGCCATAGAGGTCAACTATTCACCAGGACGCAGCAATAAAGGTCAACTATACACCAGGACGCAGCCATAGAGGTCAACTATACACCAGGACGCAGCAATAAAGGTCAACTATACAGCAGGACGCAGCCATAAAGATCAACTATACAGCAGGAAGCAGCCATAAAGGCAACTATACACCAGGATGCAGCCATAAAGGGCAACTATACACCAGGATGCAGCCATAGAGGTCAACTATACACCAGGACACAGTCATAAAGGGCCACTATACACCAGGACGCAGCCATTATGAGCTACTATACAATAAGACGCAGTCATAATGGCAACTATACACCAGGACACAGCCATAAAGGGCAACTATACACCAGGACGCAGCCATAAAGATCAACTATATCAAGATGCAGCCATAAAGGTCAACTATACATCAGGATGCAGCCATAAAGGTCAACTATACATCAGGATGCAGCCATAAATGTCAACTATACACCAGGACGCAGCCATTAAGGTCAACTATACATCAGGACGCAGCCAAACAGGTCAACTATACTTCATGACGCAGCCATAGAAATCAACTATACACCAGGTCTCAGTCAAAAAGGTAAACTATACACCAGGACTCAGCCATAGAAGTCAACTATATACCAGGAAGCAGCCATAAAGGTCAACTATACATCAGGAGGCAGCCATAGAGGTCAACTATACACCAGGACGCAGCCATAAAGGTCAACTATACACCAGGACGTAGCCATAAATGTCAACTTTACACAAGGACGCAGCCATAAAGGCAACTATACACCAGAGCTCAGACATAAAGGTCAACTATACACAAGGACTAAGCCATTAAAGTCAAATATACACCAGGACGCAGCCATAAAGGGTCACTATACACCAGGACGAAGCCATAAAGGGCAAATATACATCAGGACGCAGCCATAAAATTCAACTATACACCAGAACACAGTCATAAAGGGCCACTATATATCAGGACGCAGCCATAAAGGGCAGCTATACAACAGGATTCAGCCATAAATGTCAACTATGCATCAGGACGCAACCATAGAGGTCAACTATACACCAAGACGCAGCATTATAAGTCAACTATACACACCAGGACGCAGCCATAAAGGTCAACTATACACTAGGACGCAGCCAATGTCAACTATACACCGGGACGCAGCCATAAAGGTCAACTATACACCAGGATGCAGCCATAAAGGTCAATTATATATCAGGATGCAGTCATAGAGGTCAACTATACATTAGGTACAGCCATAAACGTCAACTATACATCAGGATGCAGCCATAAATGTCAACTATACACCAGGACGCAGCCATTAAGGTCAACTATACATCAGGACGCAGCCATTGAGGTCAACTATACATCAAGACGCAGCCATAGAAGTCAACTATACACCAGGCCTCAGTCAAAAAGGTTAACTATACACCAGGACTCAGTCATAGAAGTCAACTATTCACCAAAACGCAGCCATAAAGGTGAACTTTACATCAGGAGGACGCCATAAAGGTGAACTTTACATCAGGAGGACGCCATAAAGGTCAACTATACACCAGGACGCAGCCTTAAAGGTCACCTATACGCAAGGACGCAGCCATAAAGGTCAACTATACGCTAGGACGCAGCCATAAATGTCAACTATACACCAGGACGCAGCCATCAAGGCAAATATACACCAGGGCTCAGCCAAAAAGGTCAACTATACACGAGGATGCAGCCATAAAGTTCAACTATTCACCAGGATGAAGCTACAAAGGGCACCTATACACCCTGACGCAGCCATAAAGTTCAACTATAAACCAGGACGCAGCCATGAGGGGCAACTATATACCAGGGCGCAGCCAGAAAGGGCCTCTATACACCAGGACGAAGCCATAAAAGTCAAATATACACCAGAACGCAGCCATAAAGGGCCACTATACACAAGGACCCAGCCATTAAGGTCAACTATACACCAGGACGCAGCCATAAAGGTCAACTAAACACCAGGGCGCAGCCATAAAGGTCAACTATACACCAGGACGCAGCAATAAAGGTCATATATACACAAGGACGCAGCCATAAAGGTCATATATAGAACAGGACGCAGCTATAAAGGGCCTCTATACATCAGGATGCAGACTTAAAGGTCAACTATACACCAGGACGCAGCCATTAAGGTCAACTATACATCAGGACGCAGCCATACAGGTCAACTATACATCAAGACGCAGCCATAGAAGTCAACTATACACTAGGTCTCAGTCAAAAAGGTTAACTATACACCAGGACTCAGTCATAGAAATCAACTATACACCAAAACGCAGCCATAAAGGTCAACTTTACATCAGGAGGACGCCATAAAGGTCAACTATATACCAGGACGCAGCCATAAATGTCAACTATACACCAGGACGCAGCCATAAAGGCAAATATACACCAGGGCTCAGCCATAAAGGTCAACTATACACCAGGATGCAGCCATAGAGTTCAACTATTCACCAGGATGAAGCTACAAAGGACAACTATACACCATGACGCAGCCATAAAGTTCAACTATAAACCAGGACGCAGCCATGAAGGGCCACTATACATCAGGGCGCAGCCAGAAAGGGTATCTATACACCAGGACGCAGCCATAAAAGTCAAATATACACCAGAACGCAGCCATAAAGGGCCACTATACACAAGGACCCAGCCATTAAGGTCAACTATACTCCAGGACGCAGACATAAAGGTCAACTATAAACCAGGGCGCAGCCAAAAAGGTCAAATATAAACCAGGATGCAGCCATAAAGTTCAACTATTCACCAGGATGCAGCTACAAAGGGCAACTATACACCATGACGCAGCCATAAAGTTCAACTATACACAAGATGCAGCCATAAAGGGCCCCTTTACACCAGGACGCAGCCATAAACGGCCACTATACACCAGGACTCAGCCATAAAGTTCAACTATACACCAGGACGAAGGTATAAATGGCCACTATATACCAGGACGCTGGTATAAAGGTCAAGTCTACACCAGGACGCAGCTACAAAGGGCCACTATACACCAGGATGCAGCCAGAAAGGTCAACTATACACTAGGATGCAGCCATAAATGGTCAATATACACCAAGACGTAGCCACAAACGTCGACTATACACCAGAACGCAGCCATAAAACGCTAATATACACCAGGACGCAGCCATAAATGTCAACTGTATGCCAGGACGCAGCGATAGAGGGCAACTGTACACCAGGACGAAGCCATAAAGGGCCACTATACTCCACGACGAAGCAATAAAGGGCCACTAAACACCAGGACGCAGCCATAAAGGGCAACTATACACCAGGACACAGCCATAAAGGGCAACTATACACCAGGACGCAGCCATAAAGGGCAACTATACACCAGGACACAGCCATAAAGGTCAACTATACACCAGGACGCAGCCATAAAGGGCAACTATGCACCAGGCCGCAGCCATAAAGGGCCATTATACACCGGGACGCAGCCATAAAAGGCACCTATACACCAGGACTCAGCCATAATGGGCAATTACACACCAGGACGCAGCCATAAAGGGCAACTATACACCACGACGCAGCCATAAAAGTCAACTATACACCAGGACTCAGCCATAAAGGGCGCATATACACCAGGACACAGCCATAAAGGACTACTATGCATAAGGATGCCGCCATAAGGGGCTACTATACACCAGGACGCAACCATAAAATTCAACTATACACCAGGACGCAGCCATAAAGGTCAACTATATACTAGGACGCAGCCATAAAGGTCAACTATACACCAGGACGCTGTCATAAAGGTCTACCATACATCAGGAAGCAGCCATAAAGGTCAACTATACACCAGGACGCAGCCATAAAGTGCAAATATACACCAGGACGCAGCCATAAAGGTCAGCTACACACTAGGACGCACCCATAAAAGTCCACTATACACCAGGACGCAGCCATAAAGGTCAACTATACACCAGGACGCAGCCATAAAGAGCAACTTTACACCAGGACGCAGCCATAAAGTTCAACCACACACCAGGACGCAGCAATAAAGGGCCACTTTACAAAAGGAAGCAGCCATAAAAGGCAACCATACACCAGGACGCAGCCATAAAGGGCCCCTATACACCAGGACACAGCCATAAAGGGCAACTATACAACAGGACGCAGCCATAAAGGGCAACTATGCACCAGGACGCAGCCATAAAGGGCCACTATACACCAGGACGCAGTCATAAAGGTGAACTATACACCAGGACGCAGCTATATAGGGCACCTATGCACCAGGACGTAGCCATAAAAGTCAACTACACACCAGGACTCAGCCATAAAGGGCGCATATACACCAGAACTCAGCCCTAAAGGACAACTATATACTAGGACGCAGCCATAAAGGTTAACTATTCACCAGGACGCCGCCATAAGAGTCAGCTATACACCAGGATGCAGCTATAAAGGGCAACTGAACACCAGTACGCAGCCATAAAGGGCCTTTATTAACCAGGACGCAGCCATAAAGGGCCTTTATTAACCAGGACGCAGTTATAGATGGCAACTATACACCAGGTCGAAGCCATAAAGGGCCTCTATACATCAGGACGCAGCCATAAAGGACAACTATACACCAGGAGGCAGCCATAAAGGGCCACTATACACCAGGACGCAGCAATAAAGGACAACTATACACCAGGACGCAGCTACAAAGGTCAGCTATACACAAGTAGGCAGCCATAAAGGCCAACTATACACCAGGACGCAGCCATAAAGGGCTACTATACCTCAGGATGCAGCCATAAAGGTCATCTATACACCAGGACGCAGCTAAATAGCTCAACTATACACCAGGACGCAGCCATAAAGGTCCACTATACACCAGGACGCAGCCATAAAGGTCAACTATACACCAGGACGCAGCCATAAAGGTCAACTACACACCAGGACGCAGCCATAACGGTCAACTATGCACCAGAACGCAGCTATAAAGGTCAACTATACACCGGGACGCCGCCATAAGAGTCAGCTATACACCAGGATGCAGCTATAAAGGGCAACTGAACACCAGTACGCAGCCATAAAGGGCCTTTATTAACCAGGACGCAGCCATAAAGGGCCTTTATTAACCAGGACGCAGTTATAGATGGCAACTATACACCAGGTCGAAGCCATAAAGGGCCTCTATACATCAGGACGCAGCCATAAAGGACAACTATACACCAGGAGGCAGCCATAAAGGGCCACTATACACCAGGACGCAGCAATAAAGGACAACTATACACAAGGACACAGCCATAAAGGTCAACTACACACCAGGACGCAGCCATAAAGGTCAACTGTACACCAGGACGCAGCTACAAAGGTCAGCTATACACAAGTAGGCAGCCATAAAGGCCAACTATACACCAGGACGCAGCCATAAAGGGCTACTATACCTCAGGATGCAGCCATAAAGGTCATCTATACACCAGGACGCAGCTATATAGCTCAACTATACACCAGGACGCAGCCATAAAGGTCCACTATACACCAGGACGCAGCCATAAAGGTCAACTATACACCAGGACGCAGCCATAAAGGTCAACTACACACCAGGACGCAGCCATAACGGTCAACTATGCACCAGAACGCAGCTATAAACAGTACCTATACCTTGGGACGCAGCCATAAAGGTCAACTATACACCAGGATGCAGCCATAAAGGTCAACTATACACCGGGACGCAGCCATAAAGGTCACCTTTACACCAGGACGCAGCCATAAATTTCAACTATACACCAGGACGCAGCATAAGGGCAACTATACACCCGTACACAGCCATAAAAGGGCTACTATACACCAGGACGCAGCAACAAAGGTCAGCTATACACAAGGACGCAGCCATAAAGGCCAACTATACACCAGGACGCAGCAACAAAGGTCAGCTATACACAAGGACGCAGCCATAAAGGCCTACTATACACCAGGACGCAGCTATAAAGGTCTACTTTACATCAGGATGCAGCCATAAAGGTCATCTACACACCAGGACGCAGCCATAAATTTCAACTATACACCAGGACGCAGTCATAAAGGGCAACTATACACCAGGACACAGCCATAAGTGCAACTATACACCAGGACGCAGCCATAAAGGTCAACTATACACCAGGACGCAGACACACAGGTCAGCTATACACATGGACGCAGATATAAAGATCAACTATACACCAGTATGCAGCCATAGAAGTCAACTACACACTAGGATGTAGCCATAAAGGTCCACTATATACGAGGACGCAGTCATAAAGGTCAACTATTCACCAGGACGCAGCCATAAAGGTCAACTACACACCGGGACGCAGCCATAAAGGTCAACTATGCACCAGGCCGAAGCAATAAAGAGTACCTATACAACGGGACGCAGCCATAAAGGTCAACTATACACCAGGATGCAGCCATAAAGGTCAACTATACACCAGGACGCAGCCATAAAGGTCAACTATACAACGGGACGCAGCCATAAAGGTCAACTATACACCAGGACGCAGCCATAAATTTCAACTATACACCAGGACGCAGTCATAAAGGGCAACTATACACCAGGACACAGCCATAAGGGCAACTATACACCAGGACACAGCCATAAGGGCAACTATACACCAGAACACAGCCATAAAGGGCTACTATACACCAGGACTCAGCCATAAAGGCCAACTATACACCAGGACACAGCCATAAGGGCAACTATACACCAGGACACAGCCATAAGGGCAACTATACACCAGTACACAGCCATAAAGGGCTACTATACACCAGGACTCAGCCATAAAGGCCAACTATACACCAGGACGCAGCCATAAAGGTGCCACTATACACCAGGACCCAGCCATAAAGGTCAACTACAAACCAGGACGCAGCCATAAAGGTCAACTATACACCAGGACGCAGCCATAGAGGTCAACTATACACCAGGACGCAGCCATAAAAGTCAGCTATACACCAGGACGCAGCCATAAAGGTCAACTATACACCAGGACGCAGCCATGAAGGTCAACTATACACTAGGACGCAGCCATATAGAACACTCGACAACTAATGTTATCACAGTTCCAATCAAGAGTCCAATTTCAACTGGTGACTGACACTGAGGGCAATACAAGTAATTGACGCTCTCACCGCTCAGCCCTGACTCATCATATTCTCCCCTGACCCACCATATTCTCCCCTGACCCACCACACTCTCCCCTGACCCACCACACTCTCCCCTGACCCACCACATTCTCCCCTGACCCACCACATTCTCCCCTGACTCACCACATTCTCCCTTGACCCACCATATTCTCCCCTGACCCACTACACTCTCCCCTGACCCACCTCATTCTCCCCTGACCCACCACATTCTCCCCTGACCCACCATATTCTCCCCTGACCCACCACATTCTCCCCTGACCCACCACATTCTCCCCTGACCCATCACACTCTCCCCTGACCAATCACATTCTCCCCTGACCCATCACACTCTCCCCTGACCAATCACATTCTCCCCTGACCCACCACACTCTCCCCTGACCCACCTCATTCTCCCCTGACCCACCACACTCTCCCCTGACCCACCACACTCTCCCCTGACCCACCACACTCTCCCCTGACCCATCACACTCTCCCCTGACCCACCACACTCTCCCCTGACCCACCACACTCTCCCCTGACCCACCACACTCTCCCCTGACCCACCACACTCTCCCCTGACCCATCACACTCTCCCCTGACCCATCACACTCTCCCCTGACCCACCACACTCTCCCCTGACCCACCACACTCTCCCCTGACCCATCACACTCTCCCCTGACCCACCACACTCTCCCCTGACCCACCACACTCTCCCCTGACCCACCACACTCTCCCCTGACCCACCTCATTCTCCCCTGACCCACCACACTCTCCCCTGACCCACCACATTCTCCCCTGACTCATCATATTCTCCCCTGACCCACCATATTCTCCCCTGACCCACCACACTCTCCCCTGACCCACCACACTCTCCCCTGACCCACCACATTCTCCCCTGACCCACCACATTCTCCCCTGACTCACCACATTCTCCCTTGACCCACCATATTCTCCCCTGACCCACTACACTCTCCCCTGACCCACCTCATTCTCCCCTGACCCACCACATTCTCCCCTGACCCACCACATTCTCCCCTGACCCACCACATTCTCCCCTGACCCACCACATTCTCCCCTGACTCACCACATTCTCCCCTGACCCACCACATTCTCCCCTGACCCACCACATTCTCCCCTGACCCACCACACTCTCCCCTGACCCATCACACTCTCCCCTGACCCACCACACTCTCCCCTGACCCACCTCATTCTCCCCTGACCCATCACACTCTCCCCTGACTCACCACACGAAGCTCAATCCCCGCAGACTCTATTAAGTGAGTATACTCGTCACTGAATGGACAGCGATCTGGGGTCGAAGTCCTAGGGGCCCGGGTTCCATCCCCAGCAGAGGCAGAAACAAATGGGCAGAGTTTTTTCACCCTCTTGTCCCTGTTCACCTAGCAGTACATAGGTACCTGGAAGTTAGACAGTTGATAGGGGGGCTGCTTCCTGGGGATGTGTGTACTCACCTAGTTGTACTCACCTAGTTGTGCATGTGGGGTTGAGCTCTGGCTCTTTGGTCCCGCCTCTTAACTGTCAATCAACTGATGCACAGGTTCCTGAGCCTATTGGGGTCTATCATATCTACACTTGAAACTGTGTATGAAGTCAGCCTCCACCACCTCACTTCCTAATGCATTCCGTTTGTCAACCACTCTGATACTAAAAAAATTCTTTCTAATATCTTTGTGGCTGATTTGGACACTAAATTTCAACCTGTGTCCCCTAGTGCGTGTGCCCCTTATGTTAAATATCCTGTCTTTATCTAACCTATCAATTTTTATGAGAATCTTGTATGTGGTGATCATGTTCCCAATAACTCTTCTGTCTTGCAGCGACGTAAGGTTTAATTCTCTCAATACGAGAGAATTAAGGCAAAGACTTAACCTAAATTGCTGCACAGCCACATCAGGAGAAAAACAACAGTTAAGGAACAGGTAATGAAATTAAGAATAGGGGCAGACGGATTCACTACAAACGACAACTGTGCGAGGAACTGAATAAAAAGTTAAAGGAAGTTTTCACTTCAGAGCAAGGAGAAGTTCCGGAGATAAGAGAGGGAATAGTTAACCAGGAACCACTAAAAGAATTTGAGATTACCAGTGGGGAAGTAAGAAAGCTTCTACTAGAGTTGGATGTGACAAAGGCTACAGGCCCAGATTTGAATCTTCCCTTGGATTCTAAATGTCTGTCACTCTCCATAGTGTATAACAAATCACTGGCAACAGGGGAACTGCCAGAAGTTTGGAAAGCAGCTAATGCAGTCCCGATATACAAGAAGAGGGATAGACAGGAGGCACTGAACTATAGGCCAGTGTCCCTAACTTGCATACCATGCAAGCTGATGGAGAAGATTGCGCGAAAAAAGCTAGTGGAGCATTTGGGGCGAAAGAACTTTGTAACACAGCATCAACATGGGTTCAGGGATGGCAAGACCTGCCTCACAGGAGTAATTGAATTCTACGACCAGGCAACAACAATCAGGCAAGAAAGGTAGGGATGGGCAGATTGCATATTTTTGGATTGCCAGAAAGCCTTTGACACAGTGCCACACCAGAGACTAGTGCGAAAGCTGGAGGTGCAGGCTGGAGTGAAAGGGAAGGTACTCCATTGGATAAGGAGTTCCACCCTGGCAGATAGTACCTTTTGACATCCTGACCCCTGCATACCCCACCAAGAAACTAATCACAAGCAACCCTCATGCTCAGCTTGCTGCTAAATTAAGCACCATAGAGCACATTCACAATATACAAGCTGAAAACAACATTGCACAGACCATATACACTGACGGATCACTCAATACAGCTACAGGGAGGGCAGGAAGTGCTGATATTGCTCATCAGCCCGATGGCAGCACAATTCAAAGAAATATCCGAATTAGTAACTGGGCGTCCACAATGCAAGCCGAGTTGGTAGCGATACTGGTAGCACTCGAAATTATTGACAACACTGAAGTAGACAGCTTAATTATTTCTGACTCTCTTTCCTCACTACGAGCAATAAACAGTTTGCAATCAAGTAATAACGTGCTTGTCTTGGAAGCTAGAGTAGATATATAAAAATACTTAGCAAGAGGGTAAATATAAAAATGATGTGGATTCCTTCTCACATTGGCCTGCAGGAACATGACAAAGTTGACGCCCTTGCTAAGGCTGCAGTAAATAAACACAGTATTGAACGGAATCTCGAGTTATCAAATAGGTCCCTTAAAAGTGTCATTAGACGAGAACTCCTGGATGGATTTGAAGAAAGTAGAACAGCGCAAACTGGAACTAGCAGGTCCATTGTTCATCACAATGAAATGTGTGAAATAAAACATGTGTATGGGGCAAATAACAAAGTCAGTAGACTAACAGATGTTGTCACAGCTCGTATAAGACTTGGCTACAAGTATCTCTGGCAGTTCGGCTTGTATAGGGATCTAGATGAAGTAAAGTGTAAAGTGTGTGGACATAGACAGAGACACACACTCGAACACTATATCTTGGATTGTAGTAAAATTGAGCCTTTTAGAGATAAATCTAAGCTCACTCTGTATGATATGGCAACCTATCTTATTACCATGGATAAATTACCTGAAATCCTTGCACTGTATCCACATTTCGCTTCCAGTAGATGAACGACATATGAGATTCAGAAACAAGTAGTGTATTGTGAGGACTAATAATAAACAGAAGCTCCCCTATGACTCTGTAATATCCCCATTGGTCAAACTATTATGTATTAGCGATAAGACCTACCATTTATGTATGATGACTTACTGTAAATATATAGCTCTTGTAATAGCACTTTCTCTGTAACTAGCTGGCATTGTAACTATAAGGTGTGAAGGATAGAAGAAATTGTTTATGTAATAATCTAAGATGAGGTCTGATAAAGACCTTTTGTGCCCTCTGTAATGCTTTTGCGCTACCGCTCACAGGATGAGTATGGGGTGCACAATAAATTAGCCGCCTTCGGCGGCAACAATCAAATCAAAAGTAACAGAAGACAGAGAGTCACTGTGAGGGGTAAGGTCTCAGATTGGCATGACGTCACCAGTGGAGTCCCGCATCTGTCAGCCTTTGGACCTCTACTGTTTCTGATATATGTAAATGATCTCCCAGAGGGAATAGACTCGTTTCTTTCACTGTTTGCTGATGATGCAAAAATTATAAGGAGGATTAAAACAGAGTAGGATAGTAGGAGGCTACAAGATGACCTACAGACTGAATGAATGGTCCAATAAATGCCTGCTAAAGTTCAACCCGAGTAAATGTAAGGTAAAGAAACTAGGCAGGGGAAACAGGAGGTCAGACACAGGATACAGAATGGGAGATGAAGTCCTTCATGAAACGGACAGAGAAAAAGATCAAAGAGTTGATATCACACCAACCATGTCTCTTGAAGCCCACATCAAAAGAATAACATCTACTGTGTATACAAGGCTGGCTAACATCAGAACTGCCTTCAGGAACGGATTTTTTTTTTTTTTTTTTTTTTTTTTTTTTTTTGAGTAAAGAGGAAGGAGAGGCATAGGTGAAGGGAAGAATAGAAGTGGGAAATACAGTGAGAGGTATGAAAGCAGGCGGGCTGTCCGCCTTGCTGACACGATGTGTGGGTGTTGGCAGCTAAGCTAAGCTGGCTCCCTCTTGTCAGGGAGCTGTGAGTGTGTGAGAGGTTCTACACATGTGTTTCACCATATATGGATGTCCATAGATGAATACTGTGTAGCATTCATATATACACACTCCGATGCTTCCACACAGAGACGTTAGAAAGAATTTTTTCAGTGTCAGAGTAGTTAATAAATGGAATGCATTAGGCAGTGATGTGGTGGACGCTGACTCCATACACAGTTTTAAATGTAGATATGATAGAGCCCAGTAGGCTCAGGAATCTGTACACCAGTTGATTGACAGTTGAAAGGCGGGACCAAAGAGCCAAAGCTCAACCCCCGCAAGCAGAATTAGGTGAGTACACAGGTTGTTCTGTTTAAGGCTCTTTGTTTTATTATTATAATTTATCGAGTTGTTCATACACACATATTATTGTTTATCGAGTTGTTCATATATACACATATATGAACTGTTCATATATACACATATATATCTCATCTGGGGATTATATACTGTGGGGCGGGGTTTTCATCCAGAGAATCGAGGCTCTTGGGCCACCAGCTGTGGGAGCGGGGCGTCTCATCTTGGAGCAATCTTTCAAACATTGGGTCCTCTTAACATTTCGATGGTGTTCCACACCCTGATGGCTTGGTGCTGCAGTCTGATGTTTAGTGGCTGTATATTCAGGAGTTCATGGAGCTCCTGGATTGTCTGATCATATGGTGGACGGTGTTTTGCTGCGCTCCTTTGCGCTTTATTTTGTACTGCTTGCAGTTTCTGCATGTTAGTTTTCTTTATGGTGTGTAGTGGTACTGGGGGATACTCTAGATGCGGCCGAACTAGAGCCTTATAAAGGTGGATCTGAATGTTAGTACTGAGGCTTCAGAATCTTCTCAGTTTTCCTAATGCTGCTTTGGCTCTGTTTAGTCGGTCCCTTATATGAATTTGTATCCCTGTTCTATTTATCATAAGTCCCAGTATTCTGCCTACCTCCGCATATTGGATCGGATGGTTGTCAATGATGATGAGGTCCGGGTTTCTTTTCGCAATGTGTATTATCTGAAACTTTTGTTTGTTGGTGCTAATTTTCCATTGCTTCTCAAAGTTGTTTATAAGTTCAATTGCCGCCTTGGTCTTGTCGGCTAGTAGCGGCTTTGATGGTCCCGGTTGGCAAATTATTTGGGTGACATCGTCAGCGTATGTGATGTATTCTCCATGTTGGGGTTGGGGTAGGTCAGCTGTAAATATATGTTGAATAGAGTGGAGGAGAGGCAGCTTCCTTGTGGTACTCCACTTTTCAGTTCTATTACGTCACCCAAGTAGCTGCCGATATTAAGCCTAGCAGTTCTATTGTCTATAAAGCTGCAGAGAGTAGCAGTAAATCTCTCAGGAAGCCCTAGTTCAGATATCTTATATTTTAGGCCTGTGTGCCACACTTTGTCGAAGGCTTTCGAGACGTCCCTAAGCACTATATTACACTGATCTTTTTTCGACACTGCGTTGGCTATATGCTCGTAGATCAGGGCTATAGATGTATGGTCCCCTCTGAGGTTTCTAAACCCATGCTGCCTGGTGTTATACTTCCCTTCCTCTTCCATGTACTTCACAAGTCTCTGATTGATAATTTTGGCCTGTAGTTTTCAGTTTGGGTTGGGGGTTTACCTGGCTTGGGGATTAATCTTATTGTGGCATTCTTGAAGTATGTGGGGAATAGTCCAGATGCAAGAGCTGCATTTAAGATACATGTGTATTGATGGAGTACAATCACAGGTAGGTTGGATAATACCATCTTATTTATTTTGCTGTTGCCCGGCGCCTTGTTCTTGAAACCCATAATTGTTTAATGGACCTCTGCAATGGTTATGTGTTTCATAAGGTGGCAGTCCTCGCGTATGTTGTTAAGGTCTATTGTTTGCGTCGGGAGTAGTACTGCAGCTCTGTTATCGACTTGAGTTGTATATTCCCTTTCATTAATTGGGCAAAAATTTAAATTTTCTTCCGGGTTTATCCTGAATTTTTTTTTCCCAGAACTTCCTGAATTCCTGCTCTTGTTCTCTCTCCTCATAGAGTTTATTTCCTGAGGCGTCTATGATGTAGGGTGTTTCCTCAGAAGAAGTGCTCAGAAGAAGCACAAGGCGAAGCTTGAAAAAGTTCAGAGATATGCCACAAGGCTAGTACCAGAACTAAGAGGCATGAGTTACGAAGAAAGGCTGCGAGAAATGTACCTCACGACACTAAAAGACAGAAGAGTTAGGGGAGACATGATCACTACCTACAAAATTTTCAGAGGAATTGACGGGGTAGATAAAGATAAACTGTTTAACACGGGTGGAACGCAAAGAAGGGGGACACGAGTGCAAACTGAGTACCCAAATGAGCCACAGGGACGTTAGAAAGAACTTTTTCAGTGTGAGAGTAGTTAACAGATGCAGTGTTAACAGTTAGTTAACAAGTAGAGTTATCAGTAGTTAACAACATTAGGCAGTGATATGATGGAGGCTGACTCCATACACAGTTTCATATGTAGATATTATAGAGCCCAGTAGGCTCAGGAATCTGTACATCAGTTGATTGACAGTTGAGAGGCGGGACCAAAGAGCCAGAGCTCAACCCCTGCAAGCACAATTAGGTGAGTACACACAAACACACAGGTGGGAGCAGGAGACCAGATACAAGGTATCATTTGGGAAATTAAATACTTCAAGAGTCAAAGAGAGAAAGACTTGGGGGTTGATATCACGCCAGACTTGTTCCCTGAAGCCCATTTCAAGAGGATAACATCCGCGGCATATGCCAGGTTGGCTAACATAAGAACGACCTTCAGAAACTTGTGTAAGGAAACATTCAGAACTTTATATATCATACATGTCAGACCAATCATGGAGTATGCGGCTCCAGCATGGAGTTCATATTTAGTCAAGCATAAGACTAAACTGAAAAAAGAGTCAAAGGTCTGCCACCAAACTAGTACCCGAACTGATGGGTGTGAGCTACGAGGAGAGACTACAGGAATTAAACCTCACTTCACTGGGAGACATAAGGGATAGAGGGGGGACATGATTGCCACATACAAGATTCTCAGAGGAATTGATAGGGTAGACAAAGACAGACTATTTAACACCAGGGGCACACACACTAGGGGACACAGCTGGAAACTGAATACCCAAATGAACCATTGAGACATTAGAAAGATTTTTTTTCAGTGTCAGAGTAGTAGACAAATGGAATGAATAAGGAAGTGATATGGTGGAGGCTGACTCCATACAGAGCTTCAAGTGTAGAAATGTAGACCAACGAGCCAGAGCTCAATCCCCGGAAGCACCACTAGGTGAATACACACACACACACAAACAACCTAACGAAACTGAAAAGTTTCATAATTAGTCAAAAATGATTGAAGTAATGAAGGGACATAATCCGGGAGAGCAATAATGACGTGGGTCAATGCCCTGATTTTAATTGCTCCAAGATTGTCAACAAAATTAAAATGCAAAAATCCTATTTAGAAGTGAACATTTTTGCCTCATTAGTTAATTTGAAGGTAAAAAGTGTAAGGAGTGTTAGGAAATTATGAGGAAGTAAACATGTTTTCCGTTGAGGACTTTACACGGATGAATTTAATTTCTTGTCGTCAAGAGTGAATTTCCTAAAATGTTAATAATATATCTCTTGAAACGCTTGCCAATACAAAAGTTATTCACATTCAGATCTGTATAATACATTTCGTTATTTATTATTTGTGTGGAATAAATAAAAACAAATAAATTCCCATCTATATAAATATATTTCTCATAATAAAAGCTGTCAACCATACAAATTATGTCAGAATTTAGTCGTTTGTCCCTATGGCCGAAAACTGATGTAATTTGAAAAAAACAATCAAAACAGTAAGTTATGTGTCCGCTGGTAGGTTAGGAGGACAGGAAATTCTCCTAAAATTTCGAAACGTCATGAAAAACGTTAATTGAAAGTGTCCTCTTCTAGTTTAAAAGAATAAGCCAGCGGAACCAAACGGAAAACGGGACAGCATATCACTTTCGTTAGCCGATTTCATTTCATATTACGTCAGTTTTTGGCCATAGCGCACATACGAGCGAAAAGTGACGATATTTTTAAGAGAACGGATTGTGGATGACAAATCACGGGAGCTTTGTTTATGTTCCACGAGGAACGCAAGATTAGTATTGAGTCGTCTGTTAAAAGATATTAAATTAATATTTTAATTTAGATCATAATTAAAAGCTGAAAATTTGTTAGTTTACGTCAGACTAAAATTATTTAGGAATTAAAGGAAAATTTACCAATAGCACAATGATGTATCTCTTGCTGTAAATCGACATGAAAAATTCTAACTAGACATTTGACGTCTTTTTAGGTAATTTAGAGTGTGTTTAATAATACGATGCACTGTATAATTACATCAATTAATTATACGCTGGAAAATTGTCTGAATTATAGAATCATAAATACTTTAAATTAAGTCAGCGGGCAACCACGAGGCAGATCAATAGCGCTACCCACTATCCTAGCCTAGCACCACCCACATCAACAGTGACGTGTGGAGCCTAGCACCACCCACATCAACACAGTGACGTGTGGAGCCTAGCACCACCCACATCAACACAGTGACGGGTGCAGCCTAGCACCACCCACATCAACACAGGGACGGGTGGAGCCTAGCACCACCCACATCAACACAGGGACGGGTGGAGCCTAGCACCACCCACATCAACACTGGGAGGAACGGAGCCTAGCACCACCCACATCAACAAAGTGACGTGTGGAGCCTAGCACCACCCACATCAACACAGGGACGTGTGGAGCCTAGCACCACCCACATCAACACAGGGACGGGTGGAGCCTAGCACCACCCACATCAACAAAGTGACGGGTGGAGCCTAGCACCACCCACATCAACACAGGGACGGGTGGAGCCTAGCACCACCCACATCAACAAAGTGACGTGTGGAGCCTAGCACCACCCACATCAACAAAGTGACGTGTGGAGCCTAGCACCACCCACATCAACACAGGGACGTGTGGAGCCTAGCACCACCCACATCAACAAAGGGACCCGTGGAGCCTAGCACCACCCACATCAACACAGGGACGTGTGGAGCCTAGCACCACCCACATCAACAAAGTGACGGGTGGAGCCTAGCACTACCCACATCAACTAAGTGACGTGTGGAGCCTAGCACCACCCACATCAACAAAGTGACGTATGGAGCCTAGCACCACCCACATCAACAAAGTGACGTGTGGAGCCTAGCACCACCCACATCAACACAGGGACGTGTGGAGCCTAGCACCACCCACATCAACACAGGGACGGGTGGAGCCTAGCACCACCCACATCAACAAAGTGACGGGTGGAGCCTAGCACCACCCACATCAACACAGGGACGGGTGGAGCCTAGCACCACCCACATCAACAAAGGGACGGGTGGAGCCTAGCACCACCCACATCAACAAAGGGACGGGTGGAGCCTAGCACTACCCACATCAACACAGGGACCCGTGGAGCCTAGCACCACCCACATCAACACAGGGACGGGTGGAACCTAGCACTACCCACATCAACAAAGGGACCCGTGGAGCCTAGCACCACCCACATCAACAAAGGGACGGGTGGAGCCTAGCACCACCCACATCAACAAAGGGACGTGTGGAGCCTAGCACCACCCACATCAACAAAGGGACGGGTGGAGCCTAGCACTACCCACATCAACACAGGGACGGGTGGAGCCTAGCACCACCCACATCAACACAGGGACGTGTGGAGCCTAGCACTACCCACATCAACACAGGGACGGGTGGAGCCTAGCACCACCCACATCAACAAAGGGACGTGTGGAGCCTAGCAGCACCCACATCAACTAAGTGACGTGTGGAGCCTAGCACCACCCACATCAACAAAGGGACGCGAGGAGCCTAGCACCACCCACATCAACACAGGGACGGGTGGAGCCTAGCACCACCCACATCAACACAGGGACGTGTGGAGCCTAGCACTACCCACATCAACACAGGGACGGGTGGAGCCTAGCACCACCCACATCAACTAAGTGACGTGTGGAGCCTAGCACCACCCACATCAACAAAGTGACGTGTGGAGCCTAGCACCACCCACATCAACAAAGTGACGTGTGGAGCCTAGCACTACCCAATCAACAAAGGGACGGGTGGAGCCTAGCACCACCCACATCAACACAGGGACGGGTGGAGCCTAGCACCACCCACATCAACAAAGGGACGCGAGGAGCCTATCACCACCCACATCAACAAAGGGACGCGAGGAGCCTATCACCACCCACATCAACAAAGGGACGTGTGGAGCCTATCACCACCCACATCAACAAAGGGACGCGAGGAGCCTAGCACCACCCACATCAACAAAGGGACGTGTGGAGCCTATCACCACCCACATCAACAAAGTGACGTGTGGAGCCTAGCACCACCCACATCAACAAAGTGACGTGTGGAGCCTAGCACCACCCACATCAACAAAGTGACGTGTGGAGCCTAGCACCACCCACATCAACAAAGTGACGTGTGGAGCCTAGCACTACCCAATCAACAAAGGGACGGGTGGAGCCTAGCACCACCCACATCAACACAGGGACGGGTGGAGCCTATCACCACCCACATCAACAAAGGGACGCGAGGAGCCTATCACCACCCACATCAACAAAGGGACGCGAGGAGCCTATCACCACCCACATCAACAAAGGGACGCGAGGAGCCTAGCACCACCCACATCAACAAAGGGACGTGTGGAGCCTAGCACCACCCACATCAACAAAGTGACGTGTGGAGCCTAGCACCACCCACATCAACAAAGTGACGTGTGGAGCCTAGCACCACCCACATCAACAAAGTGACGTGTGGAGCCTAGCACCACCCACATCAACAAAGTGACGTGTGGAGCCTAGCACCACCCACATCAACAAAGGGACGCGAGGAGCCTATCACCACCCACATCAACAAAGGGACGTGTGGAGCCTAGCACCACCCACATCAACAAAGGGACGTGTGGAGCCTAGCACCACCCACATCAACAAAGTGACGTGTGGAGCCTAGCACCACCCACATCAACAAAGTGACGTGTGGAGCCTAGCACCACCCACATCAACAAAGTGACGTGTGGAGCCTAGCACCACCCACATCAACAAAGTGACGTGTGGAGCCTAGCACCACCCACATCAACACAGGGACGTGTGGAGCCTAGCACCACCCACATCAACAAAGTGACGTGTGGAGCCTAGCACCACCCACATCAACACAGGGACGTGTGGAGCCTAGCACCACCCACATCAACAAAGTGACGTGTGGAGCCTAGCACCACCCACATCAACAAAGAGACGAGTGGCAGACAAAACCTTTGACATAGTGGATCATCACAACCTCTGTCTTTGTTTACTCCAAGACTAACAATCAAAACACAGCATCCTAGTTCTGAAATGATTGACACTGTCTGTCCTGTGTAATTGGACAAAAGCTGAGCTACTGACGACTCCACAATAGTCTGTTATTTGTAGCTATCTGCCTATATATTGCGATCCCTTTTTATTTCTGCATAGCTTCACAAACTGGACAAAACATTCATCAAAACTGGGGAGTCTGTTATGAGGATGTAAAAACCCACTAGATTAAAATGAGTTAGGATAAGAACATAAGAATGAAGAGATAACTGCAGAAGGTCTATTGGTCCATATAAGGCAGCTCCTATTTATATCCACCCAATCTCATTCATATACATATCTAACATACGCTTGTAACAATCAAGGGAACCTACTTTTATTATGTTACGCGGTAATTGGTTCCACAAATCAACAACCCTGTTACCGAACCATTTATACCCAGATCTTTCATAAATCTAAACTTAATATAATTCATACCCATTGTTTCGTGTTCTGTCTTGAATTGATACTTTTACTACCCCATTAATATCCCCATTGTTCATCCACTTGTACACTTCTATCATGTCACCCCCTAATTCTTTGCCTTTCTAGATAATGTAATTTAAGCTTCGTCAATCTTTCTGCATTTGTCAGGTTTGTAATTTGTGGGATTAACTTTGTCATCCTACGCTGGAGGCGTTCTAGTGAATTTATATCCATTCTATAGTATGGCGACCAAACCCTAACTACATAATCTAAATGGGTCCTAACCAGATAGGATATTGCTTAAGAACAACACCAGGTGTCTTATTACTAACACTTCAATAAATAAATCCCAGTGTCCTCTTTGCCTTCTTACGAACATTTATATTCGTAATAAGTATTTGTATTTATATGTATTTATAAATTTGTATGTATCCATAAATACATATTGATTCGATGAATGTCAAACAAATTATACTACAAGTATCATTATACCAGATCCATGGAAATATCTGTATGAAATTAATAATACATACATGTCTAATTAATGTAGGGTTTATTACAGAGAGTGAAACACAACTTTTATGTGTAGATTACTTCATCGAGCTCAGAACACGTGGGCGTCCCCTGGATATAGCCAAGTCTGGTATAACTTCTAAGTCCACCCCAAAATGTAACTTTTTTATATTCTAATTCTTCTTTATTATTTATTTTCTTAGTTAAGTTTTTGTTAGTATTGACGAGAATAGATAATTATGAAGACCAAATTCAACAATTAGTATACTAGTACTACTACTACTACAACTATTACAACTACTACTACTACTAATACTACAACAACTACTACTACTACTACTACTACTACTACTACTACTACTACTACTAATAATAATAATAATAATAATAATAATAATGCACAATGAAATTACACTAACGTGATGTATTAATTAGAAAATCAGTCTGAGCCGATTGAACAGGAGCACTGGAGGTGGAAGATCTGAACCACAGCCAGAGTGCATGGAGGTAGAAGTCCCAGACCACAGCCACGAGTGCATGGAGGTAGAAGTCCCAGACCACAGCCACGAGTGCATGGGGGTAGAAGTCCCAGACCACAGCCACGAGTGCATGGGGGTAGATGTCCCAGACCACAGCCACGAGTGCATGGGGGTAGAAGTCCCAGACCACAGCCACGAGTGCATGGGGGTAGAAGTCCCAGACCACAGCCACGAGTGCATGGGGGTAGAAGTCCCAGACCACAGCCACGAGTGCATGGGGGTAGAAGTCCCAGACCACAGCCACGAGTGCATGGGGGTAGATGTCCCAGACCACAGCCACGAGTGCATGGGGGTAGATGTCCCAGACCACAGCCACGAGTGCATGGGGGTAGATGTCCCAGACCACAGCTAGAGTGCATGGGGGTAGATGTCCCAGACCACAGCCACGAGTGAATGGGGGTAGATGTCCCAGACCACAGCCACGAGTGCATGCGGGTAGAAGTCCCAGACAACAGCCACGAGTGCATGGGGGTAGAAGTCCCAGACCACAGCTAGAGTGCATGAGGGTAGATGTCCCAGACCACAGCCACGAGTGTATGGGGGCAGAAGTCCTAGACCACAGCCATGGTCATGCATGGAGTGCATGGAGGAGGGGGGGAGTCCTTGACCACACCCTGAGTGCATGAGGGCCACTAGTTCAGAGCCAGAGTGCATGGGGACCACTAGACCACACCCTGAGTGCACGAGGGCCATTAGTACACAGCCAGAGTGCATGGGGACCATTAGACCACAGCCAGAGTGCATGGGGACCACTAGACCACAGCCAGAATGCATGGGGACCACTAGACCACAGCCAGAGTGCATGGTGGCCATTAGACCACACCCAGAGTGCATGTGGGCCTCTAGTACACAACCAGAGAACATGGGGCCACTAGTCGACACCCTGAGTGAACGAGGACCACTAGACCACAGCCATAGTGTATGGGGACCACTAGACCACAGCCATAGTGCATGAGAGCTACTAGACCACAGCCAAAGTGCATCGGGACCACTAGACCACAACCAGAGTGCATGTGGGCCTCTAGTACACAACCAGAGTACATGGGGCCACTAGTCGACACCCTGAGTGCACGCGGACCACTAGACCATAGCCAGAGTGCATCGGGGCCACTAGACCACAGCCAGAGTGTATGGAGACCACTAGACCACAGCCAGAGTGCATGTGAATCACCAGACCACACCCAGAGTGCATGAGGGGCCACTAGACCACAGCCAGAGTGTATGGTGGCCATTAGACCATAGCCAGAGAGCATGGTGGACACTAGACCACAGCCAGAGTGCATGGGGGCCACTCGACCACAGAAAGAGTGCATGGAGGGCCACTAGACCACAGCCAGAGAGCATGTGGGGCACTAGACCACAGCCAGTGAGCATGGGGGGCACTAGCCCACAGCCACAGTGCATGGGGGGCCACTAGCCCACAGCCACAGTGCATGGGGGGCCACTAGCCCACAGCCACAGTGCATGGGGGGCCACTAGACCATAGCCAGAGTGCATTGGGGCCACGAGACCACAGCCAGAGTGCATGGGTCCACTAGACCACAGCTAGACCCGTGCCCCCCAATGAGGAGCCGCCGTGCCCCCCACTGAGGATCCCCCGTGCCAACCCCCAATGAGGACCCCCAGTGCCCCCCACTGAGGAGCCCCCGTGTCCCCCCCTGAGGAGCCACCGTGCCCCCCACTCAGAAGCCCCCGTGCCCCCCTGAGGAGCCCCCGTGCCCCCCACTGAGGAGCCCCCGTGCCCCCAAAGAGGAGCCCCCGTGCCCCAAAGAGGAGCCCCCGTGCCCCCCACTGAAGAGCCCCCGTGCCCCCCACTGAGGAGCAGCCGTGTCCCCCCCCCCCCATTGAGGAGCCCTCGTGTCCCCCACTGAGAAGCCCCCGTACCCCCACTGAGAAGCCCCCGTGCCACCCCACTGAGGAACCCCCGTGCCACCCCACTGAGGAGCCCCCGTACCCCCACTGAGGAGCCCCCGTGACCCCCACTGAGGAACCCCCGTGCCACCCCCACTGAGGAGCCCCCGCACCCCCACTGAGGAGACCCCGTGACCCCCACTGAGGAACCCCCGTGCCACCTTACTGAGGAACCCCCGTGCCACCCCCACTGAGGAGCCCCCGTGCCCCCTACTGAGGAACCCCCGTGCCCCCCACTGAGGAGCCCCCGTGCCCCCCACTGAGGAGCCCCCGTGCCCCCCACTGAGGAGCCCCCGTGCCCCCACTGAGGAACCCCGTGTCCCCCACTGAGGAACCCCCGTGCCCCCCACTGAGGAGCCCCCGTGCAACCCCACTGAGGAGCCCCCGAGCCACCCCACTGAGGAACCCCCGTGCCACCCCACTGAGGAACCCCCCGTGCACCCCACTGAGGAGCCCCCGTGACCCCACTGAGGAACCCCCGTGCCACCCCACTGAGGAACCTCCGTGCCACCCCACTGAGGAGCCCCCGTGCCCCCCAATGAGGAGCCCCCGTACGTGCCACCCCCACTGAGGAGCTCCCGTGACCCCACTGAGGAACCCCCGTGCCACCCCACTGAGGAACCTCCGTGCCACCCCACTGAGGAGCCCCCGTGCCCCCCAATGAGGAACCCCCGTACGTGCCACCCCCACTGAGGAGCCCCCGTGACCCCACTGAGGAACCCCCGTGCCACCCCACTGAGGAGCCCCCGTGACACCCCCCACTGAGGAACCCTCGTGCCACCCCACTGAGGAGCCCCCGTGCCACCCCCACTGAGGAGCCCCCATACCCCCACTGAGGAGCTCCCGTGACCCCCACTGAGGAGCCCCCGTGACCCCACTGAGGAGCCCCCGTGCCACCCCCACTGAGGAGCCCCCGTGACCCCACTGAGGAACCCCCGTGCCACCCCACTGAGGAGCCCCCGTGCCCCCCACTGAGGAGCCCCCGTGCCACCCCCACTGAGGAGCCCCCGTGCCCCCACTGAGGAGCCCCCGTGCCACCCCCACTGAGGAGCCCCCGTGACCCCACTGAGGAACTCCCGTGCCACCCCACTGAATAGCCCCCGTGACCCCCACTGAGGAGCTCCCGTGCCCCCCTCTGAGGAGCCCCCGTGCCCATCACTGAGGAGCTCCCGTGCCCCCCACTGAGGAGCCCCATGTTCTACTGAAGAACCCCCGTGCCCCCCATTGAGGAGCCCCCGTGTCCCCCACTGAGGAGCCCCGTGTCCCCCACTGAGGAGACCCCGTGCCCCCCACTGAAGAGCCCCCGTGCCCCCCATTGAGGAGCCCCGTGTCCCCCACTGAGGAGCCCCGTGTCCCCTACTGAGGAGCCCCCGTGCCCCCCACTGAGGAGCCCCCGTGCCCCCCACTGAGGAGCCCCCGTGCCCCCCACTGAGGAGCCCCCGTACCCCCCACTGAGGAGCCACCGAGCCCCCCACTGAGGAGCCCCGTGTCCCCCACTGAGGAGCCCCCGTGTCTCCCACTGAGGAGCCCCGTGCCCCCCATTGAGGAGCCCCGTGTCCCCCACTGAGGAGCCCCCGTGCCCCCCACTGAGGAGCCCCGTGTCCCCCACTGAGAAGCCCCGTGTCCCCCACTGAGGAGCCCCCGTGCCCCCCACTGAGGAGCCCCCGTGCCCCCCACTGAGGAGCCCCGTGTCCCCCACTGAGGAGCCCCCGTGCCCCCCACTGAGGAGCCCCCGTGCCCCCCACTGAGGAGCCACCGTGCCCCCCACTGAGGAGCCCCGTGTCCCCCACTGAGGAGCCCCGTGTCCCCCACTGAGGAGCCCCCGTGCCCCCCACTGAGGAGCCCCCGTGCCCCCCACTGAGGAGCCCCCGTGCCCCCCACTGAGGAGCCCCCGTGCCCCCCACTGAGGAGCCACCGAGCCCCCCACTGAGGAGCCCCGTGTCCCCCACTGAGGAGCCCCCGTGCCCCCCCACTGAGGAGCCCCCGTGTCCCCCACTGAGGAGCCCCCGTGTCCCCCACTGAGGAGCCCCGTGCCCCCCATTGAGGAGCCCCGTGTCCCCCACTGAGGAGCCACCGTGCCCCCCACTGAGGAGCCCCGTGTCCCCCACTGAGGAGCCCCCGTGCCCCCCACTGAGGAGCCCCCGTGTCCCCCACTGAGGAGCCCCCGTGCCCCCCACTGAGGAGCCCCGTGTCCCCCACTGAGGAGCCCCCGTGTCCCCCACTGAGGAGCCCCCGTGTCCCCCACTGAGGAGCCACCGTGCCCCCCACTGAGGAGCCCAGTGTCCCCCACTGAGGAGCCCCCGTGCCCCCCACTGAGGAGCCCCCGTGTCCCCCACTGAGGAGCCCCCGTGCCCCCCACTGAGGAGCCCCGTGTCCCCCACTGAGGAGCCCCCGTGCCCCCCACTGAGGAGCCCCGTGTCCCCCTCTGAGGAGCCCCGTGTCCCCCACTGAGGAGCCCCGTGCCCCCCACTGAGGAGCCACCGTGTCCCCCACTGAGGAGCCCCGTGTCCCCCACTGAGGAGCCCCGTGCCCCCCACTGAGGAGCCCCCGTGCCCCCCACTGAGGAGCCACCGTGCCCCCCACTGAGGAGCCCCGTGTCCCCCACTGAGGAGCCCCGTGTCCCCCACTGAGGAGCCCCCGTGCCCCCCACTGAGGAGCCCCCGTGCCCCCCACTGAGGAGCCCCGTGTCCCCCACTGAGGAGCCCCGTGTCCCCCACTGAGGAGCCCCCGTGCCCCCCACTGAGGAGCCCCCGTGTCCCCCACCGAGGAGCCCCCCGTGCCCCCCACTGAGGAGCCCCCGTGCCCTCCACTTAGGAGCCCCCGTGTCCCCCACTGAGGAGCCCCCGTGCACCCCACTGAGGAGCCCCCGTGCCCCCCACTGAGGAGCCCCCGTACCCCCCACTTAGGAGCCCCCGTGCCCTCCACTTAGGAGCCACCGTGCCCCCACTGAGGAGCCCCCGTGTCCCCCACTTAGGAGCCCCCGTGCCCACCCCCACTGAGGAGCACCCGTGCTACCCACTGAGGAGCCCCCGTGCCCACCCCCACTGAGGAGCCCCCGTGCCCACCCCCACTGAGGAGCACCCGTGCTACCCACTGCGGAGCCCCCGTGCCCACCCCCACTGAGGAGCCCCCGTGCCCACCTCCGACTGAGGAGCCCCCGTGCTCACCCCCACTGAGGAGCCCCCGTGCCCACCCCCACTGAGGAGCCCCCGTGCCCACCCCCACTGAGGAGCCCCCGTGCTCACCCCCACTGAGGAGCCCCCGTGCTCACCCCCACTGAAGAGCCCCCGTGCTCACCCCCACTGAGGAGCCCCCGTGCCCACCCCCACTGAGGAGCCCCACCCAGGAAACAATTTAAGGTTGCCACAACGTATCTGGAAAGTGTTTGAAAGGATTGGAAACGTTTGTTTTCACGCATCAGACACGGTTTTTTGTGTGGAACTAAATAGGTTTCCAAAACTTATAACCGTGTGTGGCGGCCGTTATATATATATATTATATATAACCGTTTCCGTGTGTGGCGCGCCACACATCTGGAGATAAGGGTCAATACACAAAGCCATCACACACCTGGACACAGGGGGTCAATACACAAAGCCATCACACACCTGGACACAGGGGGTCAATACACAAAGCCATCACACACCTGGACACAGGGGGTCAATACACAAAGCCATCACACACCTGGACACAGGGGTCATTACACAAAGCTGCCACACATCTGGACACAGGGGTTAATACACAAAGCCACCAAACACCTGGTCACTGGGGTCAATATACCTGGCCACCACACACTTGGACACAGGGGTCAATTCACAAGGCCCCCACACACCTGGACACAGGGGTCAATACACAAGGCTGCCGCACACCTGGACACAGGGGTCAATACACAAGGCCGCCACAAACCAGGACACGAGGTCAATACACAAGGCCGCCACACACCTGAACACAGGGGTCACTACACAAGGCTGCCACACACCTGGACATGGGGTCAATACACAAGGCTACCACACACCTGGACATGGAGTCAATACTCGAGGCCGCCACACACCTGGACATAGGGTCAATACACAAGGCCGCCACACACCTGGACATGGGGTCAATACTCAAAGCCACCACACACCTGGACATGGGGTCAATACACAAGGCCGCCACACACATGGACACAGGGGTCACTTCCCAATGCCCCCACACACCTGGACACAGGGGGTCAATACATAAGGCCACCACACACCTGGACACAGGGGGTCAATACACAAGGCCACCACACACCTGGACACAGGGGTCAATACACAAGGCCGCCACACACCTGGACACAGGGATCAATACACAAGACCGCCACACACCTGGACATGGGGTCAATACACAAGGTCGTCACACACCTGGACACAGGGGTCACTACACAAGGCCGCCTCACACCTGGACATGGGGTCAATACACAAGGCCACCACACACCTGAACACGGGGGTCAATACACAAAGCCACCACACACCTGAACACGGGGGTCAATACACAAGGCCACCACACACCTGGACACATAGGTCAATACACAAGGCCGCCACACACCTGGACACAGGGGTCAATTCACAAGGCCGCCACACACCTAAAGACGGGGGTCAATACACAAGGCCATCACACACCTGGACACAGGGGGTCAATACACAAGGCCACCACACACCTGGACATAGGGTCAATACTCAAAGCCACCACACACCTGGACATGGGGTCAATACACAAGGCCGCCACACACCTGGACATGGGGTCAATACTCAAAGCCACCACACACCTGGACATGGGGTCAATACACAAGGCCGCCACACACCTGGACACAGGGGTCAATACACAAGGCCGCCACACACCTGGACACAGGGGTCAATACACAAGGCCACCACACACCTGGACATAGGGTCAATTCTCAAAGCCACCACACACCTGGACATGGGGTCAATACACAAGGCCGCCACACACCTGGACACAGGGGTCAGTTCCCAATGCCCGCACACACCTGGACACAGGGGGTCAATACACAAGGCCACCACACACCTGGACACAGGGGTCAATACACAAGGCCGCCTCACACCTGGACATGGGGTCAATACACAAGGCCACCACACATCTGGACACGGGGGTCAATACACAAGGCCACCACACACATGGACACATGGTCAATAGACAAGGCCGCCACACACCTGGACACAGGGGTCAATTCACAAAGCCGCCACACACATGGAGACGGGGGTCAATACTTAAGGCCGCCACAAACCTGGACACGGGGTCAATACACAAGGTCGCCACACACCTGGACATACGGTCAATACACAAGGCCGCCACACACCTGGACACAGGGGGTCAATACACAAGGCCACCACACACCTGGACATAGGGTCAATACTCAAAGCCACCACACACCTGGACATGGGGTCAATACACAAGGCCGCCACACACCTGGACACAGGGGTCAATACTCAAGGCCGTCACATACCTGGACATGGGGTCAATACACAAAGCCACCACACACCTGGACACAGGGGTCACTACACAAGGCCGCCTCACACCTGGACATGGGGTCAATACACAAGGCCACCACACACCTGGACACGGGAGTCAATACACAAGGCCACCACACACCTGGACACATGGTCAATAGACAAGGCCGCCACACACCTGGACACAGGGGTCAATTCACAAGGCTGCCACACACCTGGACACAGGGGTCAATTCACAAGGCTGCCACACACCTGGACACAGGGGTCAATTCACAAAGCCGCCACACACCTGGAGACGGGGGTCAATACTTAAGGCCGCCACAAACCTGGACACGGGGTCAATACACAAGGCCGCCACACACCTGGACACAGGGGGTCAATACACAAGGCTGCCACACACCTGGAAACAGGGGTCAATACACAAGGCCGTCACACACCTGGACATGGGGTCAATACACAAGGCTGCCACACACCTGGACACAGGGGTCAATACACATGGCTGCCACACACCTGGACACAGGGGTTCAATACACAAGGTTGCCACACACCTGGACACAGGGGTCAATACACATGGCTGCCACACACCTGGACACAGGGGTCATTACACAAGGCCGTCACACACCTGGACATGGGGTCAATACACAAGGCTGCCACACACCTGGACACAAGGGTCAATATACAAGGCCGCAATATTCCTGGACACAGGATGAATTCACAAAGCTGCCACATACCTGGACATAAGGTCAATACACAAGACCCCCACACACCTGGAGACGGGGGTCAATACTTAAGGCCGCCACAAACCTGGACACGGGGTCAATACACAAGGCCGTCACACACCTGGACACAGGGGGTCAATACACAAGGCCACCACACACCTGGACACAGAAGTCAATACACATGGCCTCCACACACCTGGACACAGGGTGTCGTGTCAATACACAGGGCCACCACACACCTTGACACAGGAGTCAATACACAAGGCAACCACACACCTGGACACAGGGATCAATACACAAGGCCACCACACACCTGGACACAGTGATCAATACACAAGGCCACCATACACCTGGACAAAGGGGGGTCAATACACAAGGCCGCCACACACCTGGACACAGGGGGTCAATACACAAGGGCGCCACACACCTGGACACAGGGGTCAATACACAAGGCCGCCACACTATTGGACACAGGGGATAAAACACAAGGCCACCACACACCTGGACACAGGAGTCAATACACAAGGCTGCCACACACCTGGACACAGGGGTCATTACACAAGGTCGCCACACACCTGGACACAGGGGTCAATACACAAGACCACCACACACCTGGACACTGGGGTCAATACACAAGGCCGCCACACACCTGGACACAGGGGTCAATACACAAGGCCGCCACACACCTGGACACAGGGGTCAATACACAAGGCCGCCACACACCTGGACACAGGGGTCAATACACAAGGCCGCCACACACCTGGACACAGGGGTCAATACACAAGGCCGCCACACACCTGGACACAGGGGTCAATACACAAGGCCGACACACACCTGGACACAGGGAACAATACACAAGGTCACCACACTCCAGGATACAGGGGTCAATACACAAGGCCGCCTTACACCTGGACACAGGGGTCAATACACAAGGCCGCCACACACCTGGACACAGGGAACAATACACAAGGTCACCACACTCCAGGATACAGGGGTCAATACACAAGGCCGCCACACACCTGGACACAGGGGTCAATACACAAGGCCGCCACACACCTGGACACAGGGAACAATACACAAGGTCACCACACTCCACGATACAGGGGTCAACACACAAGGCCAGAAACAATACACTCAACACAGAGTCGAGTAAAAAGTTCAGATTCACTCCAACTATTTCAGTAATGAAACAGCGACGAAGTGTATTGTCTGAATAACACTGACAACCTGCGTCCTTCACTGTCAGTGTAGTGTGTGGGGCATTTTCCCAGCAGGATTTTATTTGTTTTTAATTTACTTATTTTGAATTATTGATTTCTTGAACTTTAATTTATTAGTATTAATTCAAAATGGACTCTATTTAAAAGTTTTCCTGCTAGGGGTGTTTACCTGTATAAAATTTCGGGGGGTTATATACATAGCCTATAACACAAATAATGGTTATAAATAAGCTACACAATTTAATGTTAGTATTACTGCTAAAATGGGTAAATTAAATGTTATATTGGCCTCAGCTGTTATGTTGTTAGTGTGAGAGCTGGTCCTACAACATCAGACTTTGGCTTGCCACATGTAATCCGTCCTGGACCTGTATTAATGGCGGCTGTTAGAGCAAGTATGAGTCTGTACAGGTTCATGTAGGTGTTAGCAGCTCGCTGTGATTTCTTCAGTTCGTCAAAGGTTACCTGCCGAATATTTACACCGTAACTATTGTATGAAAGTATTATAGTCAATAAAATGTGACATAATAAAAAGGATTGTGTAATTAGTAAAACCAAGCTCACGATTGTTTTGGTGTTGTTATGCTATATAACCGGCTAACCTATCTAAGAGTAAATTGGTCAAAAAAAATATAAAAATGGGGTTTAGTCAGATAATTATCACTTCCCGTTATTGATGACGTGGTCGCTGTGGCAGAATCACTGTTGGGTGATCGATATTTGAGATGTTTGTAGTGCCGTGAGTCGCTAAAACCTCTCAGGAAGCCTTTGTTTACATTCTACCCGCGCCACCTGCCTCCACCTCGGCGCCTCCAAATATATAGTTATATTTCTGTCATTTATTGACAATAGAAGGCAGCCTTTAATTTTATGGTATATTTCATTAAGTTAAAGAATAGAGATCACTTTTCTTTTAATTCTAATGCCTGGACTGGTAGTTTAAAGTGACCTTGGTTTAGCAACCAAGGTAGGGACATCTTCCAGTTTAGCAACCAAGGTAGGGACATCTTCCAGTTTAGCAACCAAGGTAGGGACATCTTCCAGTTTAGCAACCAAGGTAGGGACATCTTCCAGTTTAGCAACCAAGGTAGGAACATCTTCCAGTTTAGCAACCAAGGTAGGAACATCTTCCAGTTTAGTGAGTTTGTGAGGGCCCGGGTTCAGCTTGCCAGCAATATTGGATTAGTTTGGTGATGGCTTCAGCTTCACTTGAGATTTGTCAAGGACGTCTACCCCACTAACCTGCCTACAGCCTCTACAATCCTGCCAGCTACACTTTTACGAAGTATCCACCAACTACCAGCCACCATCCTCCACTACTATCTCACCAACCAGCCCATCATTCTCCACTACCATCCCACCAACCAGCCCACCATCCTCCACTACTACTATCCCACCAACCAGCCACTACAATTCTTCACTACCATCCCACCCACCATACTTCACTACCATCCCACCCACCATCTTCCACTGCCAACCCACCAACCAGCCCACCATTCTTCACTACCATCCTACCCCACCATACTTCAATACCATCCCACCCACCATCTTCCACTGCCAACCCACCAACCAGCCCACCATTCTTCACTACCATCCTACCCACCATACTTCACTACCATCCCACCCACCATCCTCCACTGCCAACCCACCAACCAGCCCATCATTCTTCACTACCATCGCACCCACCATCCTCTACTGCCACCCACCAAGCTACCTGGCTACCCGCCCACCACCCTCTAGGAACATAGACCCACCTGCAATCCAGAACCTGACCACCAACCCCACTACCATCCTCTGCCACCAACGCACATTCTCTAACCCACCTGCATACAATCCCTGTTCTCAAACCCACCTTGCCTACCGCCAACCCACCGTCCCAGGTCACTAAGCCGGACCTCACTGTCACCAAGGAGTGAGTGTGGATGCCGGCCCCTCACTGACTGACTTATCAGTCTTTCTGCAGTGATTACAATCCTTTAATCACCTATATCGCTTCTCTACGTATTGCTAAATATCTATCTGAAACTTCTATAAACTACAAACATATGTTAACTAAACACCTGTGCTTTTCAGAAATAGCGACATGTTATAAAATATAATCTTCACACAACACTATCATGCAAACACCTGTTAAGAACAATCAACTGTCGTATAAAACTTGCATAACTCCTGCAATGTCGCAAAGCTAGTGTATGACACCTGCACTCACCTTAAAATATCTGAATGAGAGTATCCAGATACTTTTACACCTTACGAGTATGCACATATATATACATCTTAAAATATGTATACATATAGTCACATAAAACACCCGCTTGCATATATACATATGTATTTCACCTCTCGCTATAAACCGCCTTTATCACAGTACTCAAAATGAATGACCAACATAACATTAATCACCAAAGAACAGCTGTATAACATCGTATATCACAACACTTTAATCTATATACATATTTAATCCTCCTCCAAAATATAATCCCTGGTAATCCCTTCTCAGAGTTACGAGAGAGAAAATTAGTGCTATTAAAACACAACATCTGTGCAACAGTTGCACTATAGAACACAACATCTGTGCAACAGTTGCACTATAGAACACAACATCTGTGCAACAGTTGCACTATAGAACACAACATCTGTGCAACAGTTGCACTATAGAACACAACATCTGTGCAACAGTTGCACTATAGAACACAACATCTGTGCAATAGTTGCACTATAGAACACAACATCTGTGCAACAGTTGCACTATAGAACACAACATCTGTGCAACAGTTGCACTATAGAACACAACATCTGTGCAACAGTTGCACTATAGAACACAACATCTGCGCAATAGTTGCACTATAGAACACAATATCTGTGCAACAGTTGCACTATAGAACACAACATCTGTGCAACAGTTGCACTATAGAACACAACATCTGCGCAATAGTTGCACTATAGAACACAATATCTGTGCAACAGTTGCACTATAGAACACAACATCTGCGCAATAGTTGCACTATAGAACACAACATCTGTGCAACAGTTGCACTATAGAACACAACATCTGTGCAATAGTTGCACTATAGAACACAACATCTGTGCAACAGTTGCACTATAGAACACAACATCTGTGCAACAGTTGCACTATAAAACACAACATAGTTCAAATATCTGTTAATAATTTAATTCCCCCAAATCTTGAAACTTTTAGAAAAGACTTAAATGTTTTCAGAACTAATACGCTCTTAATAAAAGATCAGCATAACTTTAATAAAACACCTGTATAACTTTAAAGATCAGCATAACTTTAATAAAACACCTGTATAACTTTAAAGATCAGCATAACTTTAATAAAACACCTGTATATCTTTAAAGATCAACATAACTTTAATAAAACACCTGTATATCTTTAAAGACCAGCATAACTTTAATAAAACACCTGTATATCTTTAAAGATCAGCATAACTTTAATAAAACACCTGTATATCTTTAAAGATCAACATAACTTTAATAAAACACCTGTATATCTTTAAAGATCAGCATAACTTTAAATAAAACGTATGCATAGTATAGATAAAACACCTCTATAACTTTAAAAGAGTAGAGATATAAACCACCTGTACGAAGTTGACACCCACAGTAGATCACGTACTGTGAGGCTAATGGAGTGAAGTGATCACGTACTGTGAGGCTCATGGAGTAACGTGTTCATGTACTGTGAGGCTCGTGGAGTAAAGTGATCACGTACTGTGGGGCTAATGGAGTTAAAAGAACACGTACTGTGAGGTTCATGGAGTGACGTGTTCATGTACTGTGAGGCTCGTGGAGTGACGTGTTAACGTACTGTGAGGTTCATGGAGTGACGTGTTCATGTACTGTGAGGCTCGTGGATTGACGTGTTAACGTACTGTGAGGTTCATGGAGTGACGTGTTCATGTACTGTGAGGCTCGTGGAGTGACGTGTTAACGTACTGTGAGGTTCATGGAGTGACGTGTTCATGTACTGTGAGGCTCGTGGAGTGACGTGTTAACGTACTGTGAGGCTCGTGGAGTAAAGTGATCACGTACTGTGGGGCTAATGGAGTTAAAAGATCATGTACTGTGAGGCTAGTGGAATGACGTGTTCACGTACGGTGAGGCTCGTAGAGTGACGTGATCACTGTCTGAGGCTCGTGGAGTGACGTGTTCACTGTCTGTGAACAGTGAAAAAAAAAAAAACTGTCTGTGAGGCTGGTGGAGTGACGTGATCACTGCCTGTGAAGCTCGTGGAGTGACGTGTTCACTGTCTGAGAGGCTGGTGGAGTGACGTGTTCACTGTCTGTACAGCTCGTGAAGTGACGTGATCACGTATTGTAAGACGGGTGGTGTAACATGTTCATGTACAGTGAGGCTCGTGGAGTGACATGAGCCAATAATTTGAGGTCGTGGAATGACGTGAGCTAGTACTGTGAGGTCGTGGAGTGACGTGAGCTAGTACTGTGAGGTCGTGGAGTGACGTGAGCCAATACTGTGAGGTCGTAGAGTGACGTGAGCCAATACTGTGAGGTCGTGGAGTGACGTGAGCCAATACTGTGAGGTCGTAGAGTGACGTGAGCTAATACTGTGAGGTCGGGGAGTGACGTGAGCTAATACTGTGAGGTCGTAGAGTGACGTGAGCCAATACTGTGAGGTCGTAGAGTGACGTGATCCAATACTGTGAGGTCGTGGAGTGACGTGAGCTAATACTGTGAGGTCGTAGAGTGACGTGATCCAATACTGTGAGGTCGTGGAGTGACGTGAGCTAATACTGTGAGGTCGTGGAGTGACGTAAGCCAATACTGTGAGGTCGTGGAGTGACGTGAGCCAATACTGTGAGGTCGTGGAGTGACCTAAATTAAGTCTAACACAGACAGGTCGGTGGCGACAATTTGGTTGACAATTAGGTCGTTGGGACATACATTACTGACACTGAGTTATCGTGTTACAGTGAACCATTCAACGAAACTTTACAGTTCACTGGTGGTATTATTAAAGTGTTCTTGATGAATTAATTTTATGTGACAACTATTAATTATTAATACTGCTACGAGGGTTACTGTGAATGTTCGTGACTGTGATACTGTGTATGTTCGTGACTGTAATACTGTGATTGTTTAAAATTGATGACTAATGAATTTGTGATTTGGTGTGATAAAATCCCGAACAAAATACCGTGAATTGTAGTGATAGTGAACAGTTAAAGAAATGACATAAGAATTGAAAGGCAATATTAAAATATACTAAAAACAATATAGATCTATTAAATATTCGCCACATACCGACTACAGTGCTCCTTGAACTGTCGCAGTGGATAGCATCGATGTGTATATTTAAGAAAGACTTGTCGACAACCCAGAGGAGAATCACAAGTTTACAATAGAACATATTATATTTCAACCTTGAGTGGGTGTGTTCTTGGAGTCTGATAGTGATTAGAGATTATTTTTGGTTTTGGAATACTATTTCATCAACGGGGCGCGGTATCTACAATCAAAATGAGATTGGCATGATAATAGTGTAGAATTTCCTCCGACTTTAAGGTGACAGCTGTGCTCGAGAGGCAAGGCGGAGATTGGAATTTAGCGACCTGTGTCAGGAGTCTTTGTGAGTAAAATGCTGAGTTTTCATAACTAAGATGACCCATACGGTGGAGCAGGGAACTTGAGAGCGACATGTGGACCACGCTATAAGTCACCTGGAGTTATGTCAAGTTTACCGAGCTCAGAAAACAATTGTATATTGTATAAAGTATATGAATATGTTTATGTAGACATAACAGACACCGACCAAAAGACATTTTGTTATCTTCGAGAGCAACGTATCCGCCAGATAGTTACATGCGCTAATTTGAGCCACGCCCCGTATTTCTTAGCCTTTGTTGACGTCTAGGGCTTGGGAAATTGCAATGTGAATTGAGGACAATACAAGCAACCTCTAAAACATATAATTTTGCCTGACTGCAGCACAATTTGGTTATGTTGGAAATCTATGATTTAAGTTAAAAAATAAAAACAAATAATTTTTTAAGTTTTGTCGTTTAATGTCAAGTTATAAGGGAGCGTAATTATAAACATGAACTAAATAAAAAACAATTAGGAACAAATACTCTTCTTTGTACTCATACAAAGATATTAAAATAAAGTCAATAAAGAATTTAGAATTAAAAGACACCAAGCTATTGTGCACAATACTGTATTATATAAATGTGTATAGATTGTGGAATATGGGAGTCAGGGACGACGGAGTGGCATCAATGACCACGAATTATCGCCAGTCAGCTGGAAGAGTCCGAGCCACATCACCAGTCAGCTGGGAGAGTCCGAGCCACATCACCAGTCAGCTGGAAGAGTCCGAGCCACATCACCAGTCAGCTGGAAGAGTCCGAGCCACATCACCAGTCAGCTGGGAGAGTCCGAGCCACATCACCAGTCAGCTGGGAGAGTCCGAGCCACATCACCAGTCAGCTGGAAGAGTCCGAGCCACATCACCAGTCAGCTGGAAGAGTCCGAGCCACATCACCAGTCAGCTGGAAGAGTCCGAGCCACATCACCAGTCAGCTGGGAGAGTCCGAGCCACATCACCAGTCAGCTGGGAGAGTCCGAGCAACATCACCAGTCAGCTGGAAGAGTCCGAGCCACATCACCAGTCAGCTGGAAGAGTCCGAGCCACATCACCAGTCAGCTGGAAGAGTCCGAGCCACATCACCAGTCAGCTGGAAGAGTCCGAGCCACATCACCAGTCAGCTGGGAGAGTCCGAGCCACATCACCAGTCAGCTGGGAGAGTCCGAGCCACATCACCAGTCAGCTGGGAGAGTCCGAGCCACATCACCAGTCAGCTGGGAGAGTCCGAGCCACATCACCAGTCAGCTGGGAGAGTCCGAGCCACATCACCAGTCAGCTGGGAGAGTCTGAGCCACATCACCAGTCAGCTGGAAGAGTCCGAGCCACATCACCAGTCAGCTGGGAGAGTCCGAGCCACATCACCAGTCAGCTGGGAGAGTCCGAGCCACATCACCAGTCAGCTGGAAGAGTCCGAGCCACATCACCAGTCAGCTGGGAGAGTCTGAGCCACATCACCAGTCAGCTGGAAGAGTCCGAGCCACATCACCAGTCAGCTGGGAGAGTCCGAGCCACATCACCAGCCAGCAGGGAGAGTCCGAGCCACATCACCAGTCAGCTGGGAGAGTCTGAGCCACATCACCAGTCAGCTGGGAGAGTCTGAGCCATATCACCAGTCAGCTGGGAGAGTCTGAGCCACATCACCAGTCAGCTGGAAGAGTCCGAGCCACATCACCAGTCAGCTGGGAGAGTCCGAGCCACATCACCAGTCAGCTGGGAGAGTCCGAGCCACATCACCAGTCAGCTGGAAGAGTCCGAGCCACATCACCAGTCAGCTGGGAGAGTCTGAGCCACATCACCAGTCAGCTGGAAGAGTCCGAGCCACATCACCAGTCAGCTGGGAGAGTCCGAGCCACATCACCAGCCAGCAGGGAGAGTCCGAGCCACATCACCAGTCAGCTGGGAGAGTCTGAGCCACATCACCAGTCAGCTGGGAGAGTCTGAGCCACATCACCTGTCAGCTGGGAGGGTCTGAGCCACATCACCAGTCAGCTGGAAGAGTCCGAGCCACATCACCAGCCAGCAGGGAGAGTCCGAGCCACATCACCAGTCAGCTGGGAGAGTCCAAGCCACATCACCAGTCAGCTGGGAGAGTCTGAGCCACATCACCAGTCAGCTGGGAGAGTCTGAGCCACATTACCAGTCAGCTGGGAGGGTCTGAGCCACATCACCAGTCGGCTGGAAGAGTCCGAGCCACATCACCAGCCAGCAGGGAGAGTCCGAGCCACATCACCAGTCAGCTGGGAGAGTCCGAGCCACATCACCAGTCAGCTGGGAGAGTCTGAGCCACATCACCAGTCAGCTGGGAGAGTCTGAGCCACATCACCAGTCAGCTGGGAGAGTCCGAGCCACATCACCAGCCAGCAGGGAGAGTCCGAGCCACATCACCAGTCAGCTGGGAGAGTCTGAGCCACATCACCAGTCAGCTGGGAGAGTCTGAGCCACATCACCAGTCAGCTGGGGGGGTCTGAGCCACATCACCAGTCAGCTGGAAGGGTCCGAGCCACATTACCAGCCAGCAGGGAGAGTCCGAGCCACATCACCAGTCAGCTGGGAGAGTCCGAGCCACATCACCAGTCAGCTGGGAGAGTCCGAGCCACATCACCAGTCAGCTGGGAGAGTCCGAGCCTTGATACTCTGGAGCAGTGTGTGGCTCTAGTGCGGTCCTGGATACACTTGCAGGTCTGGAGAAGGACTCCCAACATTCAAGTACTGGAGTGTATATGTGGTTACACCAATTCGTAGTTGCCAAACTACGATAGGTCATACACCAGATAATAATTGTATTACAAAACAGCCGCCAGCCAGCTATTCTTCTCCCATTATATTGGGAACCGTCGTTTTATCAGTTAAATGATTGTTAGTGTATATCATCTCCACAACACTCAAATAATATTTATCTGAGCGCCTGAGCGCGATCATTGGCGCCTGGGTTGTTTACATGGATCTGTGCAAGAGTAATGATTCCTGCACATATTTACAGAGCTCTCCAAATATATGCCTTCATCTACACAGCGTCCACCACAAGATGGACCTCCATCCACACAGCGTCCACCACAAGATGGACCTCCATCCACACAGCGTCCACCACAAGATGGACCTCCATCCACACAGCGTCCACCACAAGATGGACCTCCATCCACACAGCGTCCACCACAAGATGGACCACCATCCACACAGCGTCCACCACAAGATGGACCACCATCCACACAGCGTCCACCACAAGATGGACCACCATCCACACAGCGTCCACCACAAGATGGACCACCATCCACACAGCGTCCACCACAAGATGGACCACCATCCACACAGCGTCCACCACAAGATGGACCTCCATCCACACAGCGTCCACCACAAGATGGACCTCCATCCACACAGCGTCCACCACAAGATGGACCTCCATCCACACAGCGTCCACCACAAGATGGACCTCCATCCACACAGCGTCCACCACAAGATGGACCACCATCCACACAGCGTCCACCACAAGATGGACCTCCATCCACACAGCGTCCACCACAAGATGGACCTCCATCCATACAGCGTCCACCACAAGATGGACCTCCATCCACACAGCGTCCACCACAAGATGGACCTCCATCCACACAGCGTCCACCACAAGATGGACCTCCATCCACACAGCGTCCACCACAAGATGGACCTCCATCCACACGGCGTCCACCACAAGATGGACCACCATCCACACAGCGTCCACCACAAGATGGACCTCCATCCACACAGCGTCCACCACAAGATGGACCTCCATCAACACAGCGTCCACCACAAGATGGACCTCCATCCACACGGCGTCCACCACAAGATGGACCTCCATCCACACAGCGTCCACCACAAGATGGACCTCCATCCACACGGCGTCCACCACAAGATGGACCACCATCCACACAGCGTCCACCACAAGATGGACCTCCATCCACACAGCGTCCACCACAAGATGGACCACCATCCACACAGCGTCCACCACAAGATGGACCTCCATCCACACGGCGTCCACCACAAGATGGACCACCATCCACACAGCGTCCACCACAAGATGGACCACCATCCACACGGCGTCCACCACAAGATGGACCACCATCCACACAGCGTCCACCACAAGATGGACCACCATCCACACGGCGTCCACCACAAGATGGACCTCCATCCACACAGCGTCCACCACAAGATGGACCACCATCCACACGGCGTCCACCACAAGATGGACCACCATCCACACAGCGTCCACCACAAGATGGACCACCATCCACACGGCGTCCACCACAAGATGGACCACCATCCACACAGCGTCCACCACAAGATGGACCACCATCCACACAGCGTCCACCACAAGATGGACCACCATCCACACAGCGTCCACCACAAGATGGACCACCATCCACACGGCGTCCACCAAAAGATGGACCTCCATCCACACAGCGTCCACCACAAGATGGACCACCATCCACACGGCGTCCGCCACAAGATGGACCTCCATCCACACAGCGTCCACCACAAGATGGACCACCATCCACACAGCGTCCACCACAAGATGGACCACCATCCACACGGCGTCCACCACAAGACGGACCTCCATCCACACAGCGTCCACCACAAGATGGACCTCCATCCACACAGCGTCCACCACAAGATGGACCTCCATCCACACAGCGTCCACCACAAGATGGACCTCCATCCACACAGCGTCCACCACAAGATGGACCTCCATCCACACAGCGTCCACCACAAGATGGACCACCATCCACACGGCGTCCACCACAAGATGGACCTCCATCCACACAGCGTCCACCACAAGATGGACCACCATCCACACAGCGTCCACCACAAGATGGACCACCATCCACACGGCGTCCACCACAAGATGGACCTCCATCCACACAGCGTCCACCACAAGATGGACCACCATCCACACAGCGTCCACCACAAGATGGACCACCATCCACACGGCGTCCACCACAAGATGGACCTCCATCCACACAGCGTCCACCACAAGATGGACCTCCATCCACACAGCGTCCACCACAAGATGGACCACCATCCACACAGCGTCCACCACAAGATGGACCTCCATCCACACAGCGTCCACCACAAGATGGACCACCATCCACACGGCGTCCACCACAAGATGGACCTCCATCCACACAGCGTCCACCACAAGATGGACCACCATCCACACAGCGTCCACCACAAGATGGACCTCCATCCACACAGCGTCCACCACAAGATGGACCTCCATCCACACAGCGTCCACCACAAGATGGACCACCATCCACACAGCGTCCACCACAAGATGGACCTCCATCCACACAGCGTCCACCACAAGATGGACCTCCATCCACACAGCGTCCACCACAAGATGGACCTCCATCCACACAGCGTCCACCACAAGATGGACCACCATCCACACAGCGTCCACCACAAGATGGACCACCATCCACACAGCGTCCACCACAAGATGGACCTCCATCCACACAGCGTCCACCACAAGATGGACCACCATCCACACAGCGTCCACCACAAGATGGACCTCCATCCACACAGCGTCCACCACAAGATGGACCACCATCCACACAGCGTCCACCACAAGATGGACCTCCATCCACACAGCGTCCACCACAAGATGGACCTCCATCCACACAGCGTCCACCACAAGATGGACCTCCATCCACACAGCGTCCACCACAAGATGGACCACCATCCACACAGCGTCCACCACAAGATGGACCACCATCCACACAGCGTCCACCACAAGATGGACCACCATCCACACAGCGTCCACCACAAGATGGACCTCCATCCACACAGCGTCCACCACAAGATGGACCACCATCCACACAGCGTCCACCACAAGATGGACCACCATCCACACAGCGTCCACCACAAGATGGACCTCCATCCACACAGCGTCCACCACAAGATGGACCACCATCCACACAGCGTCCACCACAAGATGGACCTCCATCCACACAGCGTCCACCACAAGATGGACCACCATCCACACAGCGTCCACCACAAGATGGACCACCATCCACACAGCGTCCACCACAAGATGGACCACCATCCACACAGCGTCCACCACAAGATGGACCACCATCCACACAGCGTCCCCCACAAGATGGACCACCATCCACACAGCGTCCACCACAAGATGGACCACCATCCACACAGCGTCCACCACAAGATGGACCACCATCCACACAGCGTCCACCACAAGATGGACCACCATCCACACAGCGTCCACCACAAGATGGACCACCATCCACACAGCGTCCACCACAAGATGGACCACCATCCACACAGCGTCCACCACAAGATGGACCACCATCCACACAGCGTCCACCACAAGATGGACCACCATCCACACGGCGTCCACCACAAGATGGACCTCCATCCACACAGCGTCCACCACAAGATGGACCACCATCCACACAGCCTCCACCACAAGATGGACCACCATCCACACAGCGTCCACCACAAGATGGACCACCATCCACACAGCGTCCACCACAAGATGGACCACCATCCACACAGCGTCCACCACAAGATGGACCACCATCCACACAGCGTCCACCACAAGATGGACCACCATCCACACAGCGTCCACCACAAGATGGACCACCATCCACACAGCGTCCACCACAAGATGGACGACCATCCACACAGCGTCCACCACAAGATGGACCACCATCCACACGGCGTCCACCACAAGATGGACCTCCATCCACACAGCGTCCACCACAAGATGGACCACCATCCACACGGCGTCCACCACAAGATGGACCACCATCCACACAGCGTCCACCACAAGATGGACCTCCATCCACACAGCGTCCACCACAAGATGGACCACCATCCACACAGCGTCCACCACAAGATATACAGTACCCCGTACGGCTGGTCAACAAGTCCGGTGCCCCGGGAAGGTGTGGAAGCCACCACAATATTAGAGCCAACATTGACGCACAACAGGTACAGCAAGACTAGAAGGACGGGCATAATGAGTTAGAACCTCACTTGCCTCTAGTCACTGGTGGGTAAGTGCTGGTGGGTAAGTGCTGGTGGGTAAGTGCTGGTGGGTAAGTGCTGGTGGGTAAGTGCTGGTGGGTCAGTGCTGGTGGGTGTGCTGGTGGGTAAGTGCTGGTGGGTAAGTGCTGGTGGGTAAGTGCTGGTGGGTAAGTGCTGGTGGGTAAGTGTTTACTAGTTGTGTGTTTACTAGTTGTGTTTTTGCGGGGGTTGAGCTTTGCTCTTTCGGCCCGCCTCTCAACTGTCAATCAACTGTTTACTAACTACTTTTTTTTATTTATTTTTATTTTTTTTTTCCACACCACACACACACACCCCAGGAAGCAGCCCGTGACAGCTGACTAGCTCCCAGGTACCTATTTACTGCTAGGTAACAGGGGCACTTAGGGTGAAAGAAACTTTGCCCATTTGTTTCTGCCTCGTGCGGGAATCGAACCCGCGCCACAGAATTACGAGTCCTGCGCGCTATCCACCAGGCTACGAGGCCCCCCAAGTACTGGTGGGTAAGTGCTGGTGGGTAAGTGCTGGTGGGTAAGTGCTGGTCGGTAAGTGCTGGTCGGTAAGTGATGGTCGGTAAGTGCTGGTGGGTAAGTACTGGTGGGTAAGTGCTGGTGGGTAAGTGCTGGTGGGTAAGTGCTGGTGGGTAAGTACTGGTGGGTAAGTGCTGGTGGGTAAGTGCTGGTGGGTAAGTACTGGTGGGTAAGTACTGGTGGGTAAGTGCTGGTGGGGTAAGTACTGGTGGGTAAGTACTGGTGGGTAAGTGCTGGTGGGTAAGTACTGGTGGGTAAGTGCTGGTGGGTAAGTGCTGGTGGGTAAGTACTGGTGGGTAAGTGCTGGTGGGTAAGTGCTGGTGGGTAAGTACTGGTGGGTAAGTGCTGGTGGGTAAGTACTGGTGGGTAAGTGCTGGTGGGTAAGTGCTGGTGGGTAAGTGCTGGTCGGTAAGTGCTGGTCGGTAAGTGATGGTCGGTAAGTGCTGGTGGGTAAGTGCTGGTGGGTAAGTGCTGGTGGGTAAGTACTGGTGGGTAAGTGCTGGTGGGTAAGTGCTGGTGGGTAAGTACTGGTGGGTAAGTACTGGTGGGTAAGTGCTGGTGGGGTAAGTACTGGTGGGTAAGTACTGGTGGGTAAGTGCTGGTGGGTAAGTACTGGTGGGTAAGTGCTGGTGGGTAAGTGCTGGTGGGTAAGTACTGGTGGGTAAGTGCTGGTGGGTAAGTGCTGGTGGGTAAGTACTGGTGGGTAAGTGCTGGTGGGTAAGTACTGGTGGGTAAGTGCTGGTGGGTTAGTACTGGTGGGTAAGTGCTGGTGGGGTAAGTACTGGTGGGTAAGTACTGGTGGGTAAGTGCTGGTGGGTAAGTACTGGTGGGTAAGTGCTGGTGGGTAAGTACTGGTGGGTAAGTGCTGGTGGGGTAAGTACTGGTGGGTAAGTGCTGGTGGGTAAGTGCTGGTGGGTAAGTACTGGTGGGAAAGTACTGGTGGGTAAGTGCTGGTGGGTAAGTGCTGGTGGGTAAGTACTGGTGGGTAAGTACTGGTGGGTAAGTACTGGTGGGTAAGTGCTGGTGGGTAAGTGCTGGTGGGTAAGTACTGGTGGGTAAGTGCTGGTGGGTAAGTACTGCTGGGTAAGTGCTGGTGGGTAAGTGCTGGTGGGTAAGTACTGGTGGGTAAGTGCTGGTGGGTAAGTACTGGTGGGTAAGTGCTGGTGGGTAAGTGCTGGTGGGTAAGTACTGGTGGGTATGTACTGGTGGGTAAGTACTGGTGGGTAAGTGCTGCTGGGTAAGTACTGCTGGGTAAGTGCTGGTGGGTAAGTGCTGGTGGGTAAGTACTGGTGGGTAAGTGCTGGTGGGGAAGTACTAGTGGGTAAGTACTGGTGGGTAAGTACTGGTGGGTAAGTACTGGTGGGTAAGTACTGGTGGGTAAGTACTGGTGGGTAAGTACTGGTGGGCAAGTACTGGTGGGTAAGTACTGGTGGGCAAGTACTGGTGGGGTAAGTATTGGTGGGGTAAGTACTGGTGGGTAAGTACTGGTGGGGTAAGTATTGGTTGGGTAAGTACTGGTGGGTAAGTACTGGTGGGGTAAGTACTGGTGGGGTAAGTACTGGTGGGTAAGTACTGGTGGGGTAAGTACTGGTGGGTAAGTACTGGTGGGTAAGTACTGGTGGGGTAAGTACTGGTGGGTAAGTACTGGTGGGGTAAGTACTGGTGGGATAAGTACTGGTGGGATAAGTACTGGTGGGTAAGTACTGGTGGGGTAAGTACTGGTGGGTAAGTACTTGTAGGGTAAGTACTTGTAGGGTAAGTACTGGTGGGTAAGTACTGGTGGAGTAAGTACTGGTGGGTAAGTACTGGTGGGTAAGTACTGGTGGATAAGTACTGGTGGGATAAGTACTGGTGGGTAAGTACTGGTGGGGTAAGTATTGGTGGGTAAGTACTGGTGGGGTAAGTACTGGTGGGGTAAGTACTGGTGGGTAAGTACTGGTGGGTAAGTACTGGTGGGTAAGTACTGGTGGGTAAGTACTGGTGGGCAAGTACTGGTGGGTAAGTACTAGTGGGTAAGTACTGGTGGGCAAGTACTGGTGGGTAAGTACTGGTGGGTAAGTACTGGTGGGCAAGTACTGGTGGGTAAGTACTGGTGGGTAAGTACTCACCTAATTGTACTCACCTAATTGTGCTTGCGGGGGTTGAGCTTTGGCTCTTTGGTCCCGCCTCTCAACTGTCAATCAACTGGTGTACAGATTCCTGAGCCTACTGGGCTCTATCATACCTACATTTGAAACTGTGTATGGAGTCAGCCTCCACCACATCACTTCCTAGCGCATTCCATTTATTAACTACTCTGACACTGAAAAAATTCTTTCTAACGTCTCTGTGGCTCATCTGGGTACTAAGTTTCCACCTGTGTCCCCTTGTTCGTGTCCCACCCGTGCTGAAGAGTTTGTCTTTGTCCACCCTGTCAATTCCCCTGAGAATTTTGTAGGTGGTTATCATGTCTCCCCTTACTCTTCTGTTTTCCAGGGATGTGAGGTTCAGCTCCTTTAGCCTTTCCTCGTAGCTCAATCCTCTCAGTTCCGGGACGAGCCTGGTGGCATACCGCTGAATCTTCTCTAACTTTGTCTTGTGGTTAACTAGGTATGGACTCCAGGCTGGAGCTGCATACTCCAGGATTGGTCTTACATAAGTGGTATACAGGGTTCTGAAAGATTCCTTACACAAGTTTCTGAAGGCAGTTCTTATGTTGGCCAGTCTAGCATATGCCGCTGATGATATTCTTTTGATGTGGGCCTCTGGGGACAGGTTCGGTGTGATATCAACCCCCAGGTCCTTCTCTCTATTTGATTCTTGCAGGATTTCCCCTCCCAGATGATACCTTGTGTTCAGCCTCCTGCTCCCTTCGCCTAATTTCATCACCTTACACTTTCCAGAGTTGAACTTCAGCAGCCATATTCTAGACCATTCCTCCAGTTTATCCAGGTCATCCTGTAGTCTCTGTCTATCTTCATCCGTCTTGATTCTTCTCATAATTTTTGCATCATCAGCAAACATCGAGAGGAACGAGTCTATACCCTCTGGAAGATCGTTCACATATATTAGAAACAGGATGGGTCCAAGTACTGAGCCCTGTGGGACTCCGCTGGTGACATCTCGCCACTCTGATGTCTTCCCCCTCACCGTTACTCGCTGTTTCCTGTTGCTTAAGTACTCCCTTATCCACTGGAGCACCTTCCCTTTTACTCCTGCCTGTTGCTCCAACATTTTTAACAGCCTTTTATGGGGTACTGTGTCGAAGGCTTTTTGGCAATCCAGGAAAATGCAGTCGGCCCACCCTTCTCTTTCCTGCCTAATTTTCGTTGCCTGGTCATAAAATTCTATTAACCCTGTGAGGCACGATTTACCATCTCTGAACCCATGTTGGTGGTGCGTTACAAAGTTATTTCCCTCCAGATGCTCTACGAGCCTTTTCCTCACGATCTTCTCCAGCACCTTGCATGGTATACAAGTTAAGGAAACTGGCCTGTAATTCAGTGCCTCTTGCCTGTCACCCTTTTTGTATATTGGGACCACGTTAGCTGTCTTCCAACTTTCTGGTAAGTCTCCTGTTTCCAGTGACCTGTTATACACCATAGAGAGTGGCACACTTAGTGCTTCTGCACCTTCCTTTAGTATCCATGGTGAGATTCTATCAGGCCCAACAGCCTTTGTCACATCTAGCTCCAGCAGACACCTTTTGACCTCATCACTGGTGAGGTCAAATTCCCCCAAGGTTTCCAAGGTTGCCGCCTCCTCATTTAGTGCAGGGGCTTCTCCATGTTCTATTGTGAAGACCTCCTGGAATCTCTTGTTGAGTTCTTCACACACCTCCTTGTCATTCTCTGTGTATCTGTTCTCCCCTTTCCGCAGCTTCATCACTTGTTCCTTCACTGCTGTTTTCCTCCTGATATGGCTGTGGAGCAGCTTTGGTTGGGTCTTGGCTTTACTCGCGATGTCATTTTCAAACTGTCTCTCTGCTTCCCTCCTCACTCTGATGTACTCATTTCTGGCCCTCTGGTACCTCTCCCTGCTCTCTGGTGTTCTGTTATTTCTGTAGTTTCTCCATGTTCTTTTACTCAGTTGTTTCGCTACCTTACATTCCTGGTTGAACCATGGGTTTTTCTGTTGTTTTTCGTTTTTCTCCTTTTGGACGGGGATAAACCTGTCTGCAGCTTCCTGGCACTTTTGGGTGACAATATCCATCATGACCTGCACATTCTTGTCTCTAAGTTCTGTTTCCCATGGTATTCCCATTAGGAAGTTCCTCATCTCGTCATATTTTCCTCTTCGGTAATTCAGTCTTTTCCCCTCCACTCCCATCCTTGGATAGGTTATCCCTACCTCCACCAAGTACTCAAAGGTCAGTACACTGTGGTCACTCATTCCTATGGGGGCTTCAACTTTGACTTCCCTTATTTCTGACTCATTTAGGGTGAATATTAAGTCGAGTCTAGCTGGTTCATCATTGCCTCTCATTCTTGTGGGTTCCTTGACATGCTGGCTCAGAAAATTCCTTGTTGCCACTTCCAAGAGTTTAGCTCGCCACGTATCTGCACCACCATGTGGGTCCCCATTCTCCCAGTCTATCTTTCCATGGTTGAAGTCACCCATGATTAAGAGTCTTGAGCCATTCCTGCAGGCAACTGAAGCTGCTCTCTCTATTATATTAATAGTTGCCATGTTGTTCCTATCAAACTCCTGTCTAGGTCTTCTGTCATTTAGGGGAGGGTTGTAAATGACTGCCACTATTATCTTAGGTCCACCCATTGTTATAGTTCCTGTTATGTAATCTCTGAATCCGTCACAGCCCGGAATTTCCATCTCATCAAAACTCCAGTCCTTCCTTATCAGCAGGGCCACTCCTCCACCTCCTCTCCCTTCCCTCTCTTTCCTTACTATATAGTAGTCCTTTGGAAACACAGCATCTGTTATGACTCCTGACAATTTTGTTTCTGTTAGTCCTATTACATCAGGGTTTTCTTCTTGCACCCTTTCTGCCAGTTCACTTGCTTTATTGGTAATCCCATCAATGTTTGAGTACATTACCTTGAAGCTCACTTTCTTATATCCAATTTCACCCACACTCCCTACAAGTGTAGGAGGTTGTTCTATGGTCCTTGCTACTTGGGTAGGCTCCTCCTCCTGTGAGGTAGTTGCCAGGGGTTCAGGGGGAGGTGGGGTGGGGGGTGGAGGGCTTAGGTCTTCCTCAGGCCTGCTTGGGTCAGGAAGAAGTCCTGGGGGTGAGGGAGCAAGGATTGCTTGGGGAGAGGGCACGCCCTCCTGCGGTGTAGTTGACAGGGGTTTGGAGGGAGGTGGAGTGGGGGATAGAGGGCTTTGGTCTTGCTCAGGCCTGCTTGGGGCAGGGAGAAGACCAGGGGTTGGGAAAGCAGGGGCTACTTGGGGTAAGGGGAGGGGGAGGATTTGGGTTTCATGATGGGCATTATGCAGGGGCAAGGAAGGGTTTGTGCTGGGGGGTAGAGAGGGCCCTATTGGGTGGTGGACTGGGGTGTTGCATTCCCCCCTGGGGTTCCTGGGTTGCTGGATTGGGGTTCCCCACTCCCCTCTGGGATTGCTGGGTTGGAGGCTGAGGTTCCCTGGCTCTCTTCCCTCTCCTTGCGCCTTTTCCTTGCATCTGCTGCCCTTACTATCTCGTCTCTGGTCATGTCCCTCTGAACATACTAAGTACTGGTGGGTAAGTACTGGTGGGGTAAGTACTGGTGGGTTAAGTACTGGTGGGCAAGTACTGGTGAGGAATTACTGGTGGGTAAGTACTGGTGGGTAAGTACTGGTGGGGTAAGTACTGGTGGGTAAGTACTGGTGGGCAAGTACTGGTGGGTAAGTACTAGTGGGGTAAGTACTGGTGGGTAAGTACTGGTGGGGTAAGTACTGGTGGGTAAGTACTGGTGGGCAAGTACTGGTGGGTAAGTACTGGTGGGGTAAGTACTGGTGGGTAAGTAGAGGTGAGTAAGTACTGGTGGGTAAGTACTGGTGGGTTAGTACAGGTGAGTAAGTACTGGTGGGTAAGTACTGGTGGGTTAGTACAGGTGAGTAAGTACTGGTGGGTAAGTACTGGTGGGGTAAGTACTGGTGGGTAAGTACTGGTGGGGTAAGTACTGGTGGGATAAGTACTGGTGGGATAAGTACTGGTGGGTAAGTACTGGTGGGGTAAGTACTGGTGGGTAAGTACTTGTAGGGTAAGTACTTGTAGGGTAAGTACTGGTGGGTAAGTACTGGTGGAGTAAGTACTGGTGGGTAAGTACTGGTGGGTAAGTACTGGTGGGTAAGTACTGGTGGGATAAGTACTGGTGGGTAAGTACTGGTGGGGTAAGTATTGGTGGGTAAGTACTGGTGGGGTAAGTACTGGTGGGGTAAGTACTGGTGGGTAAGTACTGGTGGGTAAGTACTGGTGGGTAAGTACTGGTGGGTAAGTACTGGTGGGTAAGTACTGGTGGGCAAGTACTGGTGGGTAAGTACTAGTGGGTAAGTACTGGTGGGCAAGTACTGGTGGGTAAGTACTGGTGGGTAAGTACTGGTGGGCAAGTACTGGTGGGTAAGTACTGGTGGGTAAGTACTGGTGGGTAAGTACTGGTGGGGTAAGTACTGGTGGGTTAAGTACTGGTGGGCAAGTACTGGTGAGGAATTACTGGTGGGTAAGTACTGGTGGGTAAGTACTGGTGGGGTAAGTACTGGTGGGTAAGTACTGGTGGGCAAGTACTGGTGGGTAAGTACTAGTGGGGTAAGTACTGGTGGGTAAGTACTGGTGGGGTAAGTACTGGTGGGTAAGTACTGGTGGGCAAGTACTGGTGGGTAAGTACTGGTGGGGTAAGTACTGGTGGGTAAGTAGAGGTGAGTAAGTACTGGTGGGTAAGTACTGGTGGGTTAGTACAGGTGAGTAAGTACTGGTGGGTAAGTACTGGTGGGTTAGTACAGGTGAGTAAGTACTGGTGGGTAAGTACTGGTGGGTAAGTAGAGGTGAGTAAGTACTGGTGGGGTAAGTACTGGTGGGATAAGTACTGGTGGGGTAAGTACTGGTGGGATAAGTACTGGTGGGTAAGTACTGGTGGGGTAAGTACTGGTAGGGGTAAGTACTGGTGGGTAAGTACTGGTGGGATAAGTACTGGTGGGGTAAGTACTGGTGGGATAAGTACTGGTGGGTAAGTACTGGTGGGGTAAGTACTGGTGGGTAAGTACTGGTGGGGTAAGTACTGGTGGGGTAAGTACTGGTGGGTAAGTACTTGTAGGGTAAGTACTGATGGGTAAGTACTTGTAGGGTAAGTACTGGTGGGTAAGTACTGGTGGGATAAGTACTGGTGGGTAAGTACTGGTGGGATAAGTACTGGTGGGTAAGTACTGGTGGGGTAAATATTGGTGGGGTAAGTACTGGCGGGTAAGTACTGGTGGGGTAAGTACTGGTGGGTAAGTACTGGTGGGGTAAGTACTGGTGGGTAAGTACTTGTAGGGTAAGTACTAGTGGGTAAGTACTGGTGGGTAAGTACTTGTAGGGTAAGTACTGGTGGGGTAAGTACTGGTGGGTAAGTACTGGTGGGTAAGTACTGGTGGGGTAAGTATTGGTTGGGTAAGTACTGGTGGATAAGTACTGGTGGGGTAAGTACTGGAGGGGTAAGTACTGGTGGGTAAGTACTGGTGGGGTAAGTACTGGTGGGTAAGTACTGGTGGGTAAGTACTGGTGGGGTAAGTACTGGTGGGTAAGTACTGGTGGGGTAAGTACTGGTGGGATAAGTACTGGTGGGATAAGTACTGGTGGGTAAGTACTGGTGGGGTAAGTACTGGTGGGTAAGTACTTGTAGGGTAAGTACTTGTAGGGTAAGTACTGGTGGGTAAGTACTGGTGGAGTAAGTACTGGTGGGTAAGTACTGGTGGGTAAGTACTGGTGGGATAAGTACTGGTGGGTAAGTACTGGTGGGGTAAGTACTGGTGGGGTAAGTACTGGTAGGGATAAGTACTGGTGGGTAAGTACTGGTAGGGTAAGTACTGGTAGGGTAAGTACTGGTGGGGTAAGTACTGGTGGGTAAGTACTGGTGGGGTAAGTACTGGTGGGGTAAGTACTGGTGGGTAAGTACTGGTGGGTAAGTACTGGTGGGGTAAGTACTGGTGGGTAAGTACTGGTGGGTAAGTACTGGTGGGTAAGTACTGGTGGGGTAAGTACTGGTGGGTAAGTACTGGTAGGGTAAGTACTGGTAGGGTAAGTACTGGTGGGGTAAGTACTGGTGGGTAAGTACTGGTGGGTAAGTACTGGTGGGTAAGTACTGGTGGGGTAAGTACTGGTGGGTAAGTACTGGTGGTAAGTACTGGTGGGGTAAGTACTGGTAGGGATAAGTACTGGTGGGTAAGAACAGGATTTCACCATCTTCAGCACCGCCTCAACAATCCTCAACACCTCCACTACCACCACCACCACCACTATCATCATCACACTCTTCACCACATCATCCTCATCACCACCTCTGCCACCACTATTATCAACACCTAAACCACCAATCTCATCGACACTGTCTTCCCTCTAATTATCACCCCCTAAACCACAATCATTATCATCACCTAGAACACCACCACCACAACTACCAGCACACCTACACTGGGAGACAATCTCCTCGCCCAGCTCCCCGATGTCTTACTCCCACTACTGTGATTCATTATAATTATTCCTAGTGTATTCATTATTAACTATACAAGATATTTGGAGAGTTTCTCAGCAATGAACTATTCTTGGAAAAGATTAGATTCGTGTTTTAGTGATCGTTGATTATAGTAGTGAACACAAACATGTTTTGTTGCTGGTTCCTCTACTATTATAAACGCTTCCAACACAATCACCACCTGCACTGACTGAAACACAACCTTCAACACTACAGGCGCTTACAACACCACGTCTATAACATACCCCAATACACCCACAACAACAAGAGCCCCACCAACAATACAACAACATGAACTACCGCATTCAACAGTACCTCTATCATCTCTGCCCCCCACCAACACTCCCTAACCACCTACAACAATTCCCATGTAAATTAGAACCACCAGGGGAAAGCAAGAAAGCGAGCAATCACACAAAGACAACACACGCTATCCTCCCTATGGACGCCGCTCTATTAACACTTTCAGGAAGTAACTCGGGAACATTTCCGGAGAAAGAGGCCATGTTAACACTGTGAGACTCAGCACACGCCTGTTGTCTTGTGTTCACATCCACTGTTGGTGCTGTGGATAGCCTTCTCGCCTTCTTATCCTCGTGTGTCCTTCCTCCAACTCTTTCATTAGTGAGTACAGTCTTTTGTACTCAGTCCCAGGAAGTGAGTACAGTCTTCTGTACTCAGTCCCAGCCAGTGAGTACAGTCTTTTGTAGTCAGTCCAAGTAAGAGAGTACAGTCTTCTGTAATCAGTCCCAGCAAGTGAGTACGGTCTTCTGTACTCAGTCCCAGCCAGTGAGTACAGTCTTTTGTAGTCAGTCCAAGTAAGAGAGTACAGTCTTTTGTACTCAGTCCCAGTAAGTGAGTAGAGTCTTCTGTAATCAGTCCCAGCAAGTGAGTACAGTCTTTTGTACTCGGTCCCAGTAAGTGAGTACAGTTGTTTGTACTCAGTCCCAGTGAGTTCAGTTTTTATTATTTAAACAAGAGTGTAAAGCCATTCCTGTAAAGCCACTAGCACGCATAGCGTTTCGAGCAGGTCCTTAATCCTAAGTTGTCCCTGGAATACGATTCGCCAAATCGTTTAACAACCCGGTACCCATTCACTGCTGGGTGTACAGAGGCTACAGTTAAGGACTGGTGCCCGGTCAATCCTCCCCGGCCAGTCCTCTAGCGTGGGCAACAGGACGCGTCGTCCGCTAGATCAAAATGGCGCCGAGGGTCTCATCTTTCCCCAAGGTTGTCGTCAAGCCTCCTGGCCGCCTCTGTCGTCCTCTGCCTTGTGTGTAGGAGCTGAAGACAGGTGTCCACCTCCTGGCCGCCTCTGTCCTCCTCTGCCTTGTGTGTGGGAGCTGAAGACTGGTGTCCACCTCCTGGCCACCTCTGTCGTCCTCTGCCTTGTGTGTGGGAGCTGAAGACTGGTGTCCACCTCCTGGCCGCCTCTGTCCTCCTCTGCCTTGTGTGTGGGAGCTGAAGACTGGTGTCCACCTCCTGGCCACCTCTGTCGTCCTCTGCCTTGTGTGTGGGAGCTGAAGACTGGTGTCCACCTCCTGGCCACCTCTGTCGTCCTCTGCCTTGTGTGTGGGAGCTGAAGACAGGTGTCCACCTCCTGGCCACCTCTGTCCTCCTCTGCCTTGTGTGTGGGAGCTGAAGACTGGTGTCCACCTCCTGGCCGCCTCTGTCCTCCTCTGCCTTGTGTGTGGGAGCTGAAGACAGGTGTCCACCTCCTGGCGGACCTCCCCCTCCTCCTCCTCCTCCTCCCACGGGATGGGAACCTCTTGCAGCTTTCACAATCTCTCAGGCACATCTGTCGGCATGGTGCCAAGGGCATATCTGTCGGCTTGGTGCCAAGGGCACATCTGTCGGCTTGGTGCCAAGGGCAGATCTGTCGGCTTGGTGCCAAGGGCACAGCTGTCGGCTTGGTGCCAAGGGCACAGCTGTCGGCTTGGTGCCAAGGGCACATCTGTTGGCTTGGTGCCAAAGGCACATCTGTCGGCTTGGTGCCAAGGGCACATCTGTTGGCTTGGTGCCAAAGGCACATCTGTCGGCTTGGTGCCAAGGGCAGATCTGTCGGCTTGGTGCCAAGGGCACAGCTGTCGGCTTGGTGCCAAGGGCACAGCTGTCGGCTTGGTGCCAAGGGCACATCTGTCGGCTTGGTGCCAAGGGCACATCTGCCGGCTTGGTGCCAAGGACACAGCTGTCGGCTTGGTGCCAAGGGCACATCTGTTGGCTTGGTGCCAAAGGCACATCTGTCGGCTTGGTGCCAAGGGCACATCTGTTGGCTTGGTGCCAAAGGCACATCTGTCGGCTTGGTGCCAAGGGCAGATCTGTCGGCTTGGTGCCAAGGGCACAGCTGTCGGCTTGGTGCCAAGGGCACAGCTGTCGGCTTGGTGCCAAGGGCACAGCTGTCGGCTTGGTGCCAAGGGCACAGCTGTCGGCTTGGTGCCAAGGGCACATCTGTTGGCTTGGTGCCAAAGGCACATCTGTCGGCTTGGTGCCAAGGGCACATCTGTTGGCTTGGTGCCAAAGGCACATCTGTCGGCTTGGTGCCAAGGGCAGATCTGTCGGCTTGGTGCCAAGGGCACAGCTGTCGGCTTGGTGCCAAGGGCACAGCTGTCGGCTTGGTGCCAAGGGCACAGCTGTCGGCTTGGTGCCAAGGGCACATCTGTCGGCTTGGTGCCAAGGGCAGATCTGTCGGCTTGGTGCCAAAGGCACATCTGTCGGCTTGGTGCCAAGGGCACATCTGTTGGCTTGGTGCCAAAGGCACATCTGTCGG
>NC_091155.1:5641137-5718637 GCF_040958095.1 Procambarus clarkii
GCACCACCACCACTACAATCACTGCACCACCTCCACCACTACAATCACTGCACTACAATCACTGCACCATCAACCACCACAACCATCATAACTAACACATTCATAACTACCTCTGCACCATCATCACAACCCCTACACAACCACCATCACACCCATCACAACACCATCACTATAACCATCAACACCATAAAGCAACCACAACTACCACCATAACAATATACCACTATATCACCATTAAAACCACCGTTACCACTACCACCATTATAACCACTTTGAGGTTACCTTGAGGTGCTTCCGGGGCTTAGCGTCCCCGCGGCCCGGTCGTCGACCAGGCCTCCTGTTTGCTGGACTGATCAACCAGGCTGTTAGACGCGGCTGCTCGTAGCCTGACGTATGAGTCACAGCCTGGTTGATCAGGTATCCTTTGGAGGTGCTTATCCAGTTCTCTCTTGAACACTGTGAGGGGTCGGCCAGTTATGCCCCTTATGTGTAGTGGAAGCGTGTTGAACAGTCTCGGGCCTCTGATGTTGATAGTTCTCTCTTGAACACTGTGAGGGGTTGGCCAGTTATGTCCCTTATGTGTAGTGGAAGCGTGTTGAACAGTCTCGGGCCTCTGATGTTGATAGTTCTCTCTTGAACACTGTGAGGGGTCGGCCAGTTATGCCCCTTATGTGTAGTGGAAGCGTGTTGAACAGTCTCGGGCCTCTGATGTTGACAGAGTTCTCTCTCAGAGTACCTGTTGCACCTCTGCTTTTCAACGGGGGTATTCTGCACATCCTGCCATGTCTTCTGGTCTCATGTGATGTTATTTCTGTGTTCAGGTTTGGGACCAGCCCCTCTAATATTTTCCACGTGTAAATTATTATGTACCTCTCCCGCCTGCGCTCAAGGGAGTTGTGACCACCATCACAACCATCATAAAACAACCACAATAACTATCACGACCAAGAATTAAACCATTACAACCACCACTACCACCATCACAACCACACCACCACCACCATAACCACAACTACACAACCACCTTCCTCATAGCCACTCCCATCACAACCACACCACCACCACCGTACCCACACCCACACAACCACCACCCTCATAGCCACTCCCATCACAATCACAACCACCACCACTGTTATAACCACTCCCGTCACAACTACAACTGTGGGAAATTTCCACATTAAATATACAAATTATAATGAAACCCCCATAAGATGTTGTTAATTTACATTAGTTAGTCATAGAAAAGTTTCAGAAAAGAGGGTTACGTTTCCAAGGTTAGGTACACAATAGCTCAGCCAACATTTTTGTCTAATTTAATATAAAATCTTCTTGTCTTAGGGTTGGTAACACAATAAAATTAATCTACAAAATTAATTATATAGTAAATATTTAGATTTGATCTCAAACCCATTCTTCCTCGCGAATCTCAAATATATAAACAAATGGTTCTGTTCCAGAGAGGAGGAAGGAGGCGTCAGTGTAAACAAGGGCAGCCATGATTGTGTGGTTAGAGGGCACTGAAGCTGTCAGTAGACTCGTCACGAGATAGTTGAGCCAACACTCAGCCTACAACACTCAGCCTTCAGAACAGGGCGCTCTTGCCTGTCGCAGTTGCTGGACCACTATGATATGGCATTAGATGCTATGGAAGACAAACAAAACGCTGATGTAATTTACACAGATTTCGCAAAAGCTTTTGATAAATGTGACCATGGTGTTATTGCGTATAAAATGCGTTCAAAAGGAATTACCGGAAAAATAGGCAGATGGATCTACAATTTCTTGACTAACAGAACCCAATGTGTAATAGTCAACAAAATAAAATCCAGCCCATCAACCGTGAAGAGCTCAGTCCCCCAGGGTACTGTGCTTGCTCCAGTACTTTTTCTTCATCCTCATATCGGACATAAACAAGAACACAACCTATAGCACTGTATCATCCTTTGCAGATGACACTAGGATCTTCATGAGAGTAGGCAACATAGAGGACACGGCAAACCTCCAATCAGATGTAGATCAGGTCTTTCTATGGGCTACAGAAAATAATATGGTGTTTAACGAAGATAAGTTCCAACTCATGCGCTATGGAAAAAATGAAAATCTAAAAACGGAAATCACGTACAAAACTCAGGCAAATCATAACATAGAACGAAAAGGCAATGTAAAGGGTTTGGGTGTACTCATGTCGGAAGATTTTACCTTTAAAGAACACAATAAAGTAGCCGTCACAACTGCAAGAAAAATGACAGGTTGGATAACAAGAACTTTTCACACTAGAGATGCTATACCGATGATGATACTTTTCAAAACGCTTGTGCTCTCTAGAGTGGAGTACTGCTGCACAATGACAGCACCTTTCAAAGCTGGAGAAATTGCTGACCTGGAGAGCGTGCAGAGATCCTTTACTGCTAGAATCCACTCAGTAAAACATCTAAACTATTGGGACCGACTAAAGAGCCTAAATTTTTACTCCCTTGAGCGCAGGCGGGAGAGATACATAATAATTTACACGTGGAAAATATTAGAGGGGCTGGTCCCAAACCTGCACACAGAAATAACATCACATGAGACCAGAAGACATGGCAGGATGTGCAGAATCCCCCCGTTGAAAAACAGAGTTGCAACAGGTACTCTGAGAGAGAACTCTATCAACATCAGAGGCCCGAGACCGTTCAACACGCTTCCACTACACATAAGGGGCATAACTGGCCGACCCCTCACAGTGTTCAAAAGAGAACTGGATAAGCACCTCCAAAGGATACCTGATCAACCAGGCTGTGACTCATACGGTAGGTTGCGAGCAGCCGCGTCCAACAGCCTGGTTGATCAGTCCAGCAACCAGGAAGCCTGGTCGACGACCGGGCCGCGGGGACGCTAAGCCCCGGAAGCACCTCAAGGTAAGGTAACCCCCTGACCACTAACTCTTACTACCTAAACCCATAGGGCAACGTGACTCATGTTAGTTACTAATTGTTGAAAGAACGAATGGAAGTGCCAGAGATAAATGGTTAGGGCGCAGGGAAGTACCGCCCACAAGGGTACGTTGTGCACTAGTAATCAACCCCAATTTCATGTGTAACATCTCTGTACTTATATGTAGTGATCAGATATTACAGTGTTACGACGGCAGGTAAACTGAGAGGCCTGAAACAGCAGTGTAGCCGGCCCACAACACGGACCAACAGCTGCCATTAGAGGTACTCCCAGTACCTCCAGGACGGAGGTACTGGGAGTACTGGTCCAAGAGTACTCCCTCCTGGAGTACTGGTCCAGGAGTACTCCCTCCTGGAGTACTGGTCCAGGAGTACTCCCTCCTGGAGTACTGGTTCCGGAGTACTGGTCCAGGAGTACTCTCTCCTGGAGTACTGGTCGAGGAGTACTCCCTCCTGGAGTACTGGTCCAAGAGTACTCCCTCCTGGAGTACTGGTCCAAGAGTACTCCCTCCTGGAGTACTGGTTCCGGAGTACTGGTCCAGGAGTACTCTCTCCTGGAGTACTGGTCGAGGAGTACTCCCTCCTGGAGTACTGGTCCAAGAGTACTCCCTCCTGGAGTACTGGTCCAGGAGTACTCCCTCCTGGAGTACTGGTTCCGGAGTACTGGTCCAGGAGTACTCCCTCCTGGAGTACTGGTCCAGGAGTACTCCCTCCTGGAGTACTGGTTCCGGAGTACTGGTCCAGGAGTACTCCCTCCTGGAGTACTGGTCGAGGAGTACTCCCTCCTGGAGTACTGGTCCTGGAGTACTGGTCCAGGAGTACTCCCTCCTGGAGTACTGGTCCAGGAGTACTCCCTCCTGGAGTACTGGTCGAGGAGTCCTCCCTCCTGGAGTACTGGTTCCGGAGTACTGGTCCAGGAGTACTCCCTCCTGGAGTACTGGTCGAGGAGTACTCCCTCCTGGAGTACTGGTCCAAGAGTACTCCCTCCTGGAGTACTGGTCCAGGAGTACTCCCTCCTGGAGTACTGGTCCAGGAGTACTCCCTCCTGGAGTACTGGTTCAGGAGTACTGGTCCAGGAGTACTCCCTCCTGGAGTACTGGTTCAGGAGTACTGGTCCAGGAGTACTCCCTCCTGGAGTACTGGTCGAGGAGTACTCCCTCCTGGAGTACTGGTTCCGGAGTACTGGTCCAGGAGTACTCCCTCCTGGAGTACTGGTCCTGGAGTACTGGTCCAGGAGTACTCCCTCCTGGAGTACTGGTTTAGGACGGACCACACGGAGTGGACCTGATCTTAGATGACCAGTTACACACTCCACATATAAATTATACGATATAAAATTATCACGATATAAATTATCACGATATAAAGCTCACGATATAAATGATCTCGATATAACTCACGATATAACTAACGTAGTTGCGTAATAACAAATTATTATTTACTTCTACCGTTTAATAACATGAAGATTATAATATGAACTACCCCCCCCCCAAAAAAAAATGTATAAAGGGAAGTTTACTGGTGACAATAAATTACAAAATACAGTCCGCTTTCAAGTAATAAATACAATTAAACAAAATCTCTTGAATTTATAGTCAAATCAATCACTTGTAGAGTTCCCCACAACCACACCACCACCACTGTCATAACCACTACCATCACAACCACCACCACCACTGTCATAACCACTACCATCACAACCACACCACCACCACTGTCATAACCACTACCATCACAACCACACCACCACCACTGTCATAACCACTACCATCACAACCACACCACCACCACTGTCATAACCACTACCATCACAACCACACCACCACCACTGTCATAACCACTACCATCACAACCACACCACCACCACTGTCATAACCACTACCATCACAACCACACCACCACCACTGTCATAACCACTACCATCACAACCACACCACCACCACTGTCATAACCACTACCATCACAACCACACCACCACCACTGTCATAACCACTACCATCACAACCACACCACCACCACTGTCATAACCACTACCATCACAACCACACCACCACCACTGTCATAACCACTACCATCACAACCACACCACCACCACTGTCATAACCACTACCATCACAACCACACCACCACCACTGTCATAACCACTACCATCACAACCACACCACCACCACTGTCATAACCACTACCATCACAACCACACCACCACCACCACCACTGTCATAACCACTACCATCACAACCACACCACCACCACCACCACTGTCATAACCACTACCATCACAACCACACCACCACCACCACCACTGTCATAACCACTACCATCACAACCACACCACCACCACCACCACTGTCATAACCACTACCATCACAACCACACCACCACCACTGTCATAACCACTACCATCACAACCACACCACCACCACCACCACTGTCATAACCACTACCATCACAACCACACCACCACCACCACCACTGTCATAACCACTACCATCACAACCACACCACCACCACCACCACTGTCATAACCACTACCATCACAACCACACCACCACCACTGTCATAACCACTACCATCACAACCACACCACCACCACCACCACTGTCATAACCACTACCATCACAACCACACCACCACCACCACCACTGTCATAACCACTACCATCACAACCACACCACCACCACCACCACTGTCATAACCACTACCATCACAACCACACCACCACCACTGTCATAACCACTACCATCACCACCACCACCACCACTGTCATAACCACTACCATCACAACCACACCACCACCACCACCACCACCACTGTCATAACCACTACCATCACAACCACCACCACCACTGTCATAACCACTACCATCACAACCACACTACCACCACCACCACCACTGTCATAACCACTACCATCACAACCACACCACCACCACCACCACCACTGTCATAACCACTACCATCACAACCACACCACCACCACCACCACCACTGTCATAACCACTACCATCACAACCACACCACCACCACCACCACCACCACTGTCATAACCACTACCATCACAACCACACCACCACCACCACCACCACTGTCATAACCACTACCATCACAACCACACCACCACCACCACCACCACCACCACTGTCATAACCACTACCACCACAACCACACCACCACCACCACCACCACTGTCATAACCAGTCCAACCACAACCACACCACCACCACCACCACCACTGTCATAACCAGTCCCATCACAACCACACCACCACCACCACCGTCGTAACCACTCCAACCACAACCACAACCACACCACCACCACTGTCATAACCACTACCATCACAACCACACCACCACCACCACCGTCGTAACCACTCCAACCACAACCACAACCACACCACCACCACTGTCATAACCACTACCATCACAACCACACCACCACCACCACCACTGTCATAACCACTACCATCACAACCACACCACCACCACCACCACTGTCATAACCACTACCATCACAACCACACCACCACCACTGTCATAACCACTACCATCACAACCACACCACCACCACTGTCATAACCACTACCATCACAACCACACCACCACCACTGTCATAACCACTACCATCACCACCACCACCACCACTGTCATAACCACTACCATCACAACCACACCACCACCACCACCACCACCACTGTCATAACCACTACCATCACAACCACCACCACCACTGTCATAACCACTACCATCACAACCACACTACCACCACCACCACCACTGTCATAACCACTACCATCACAACCACACCACCACCACTGTCATAACCACTACCATCACAACCACACCACCACCACCACCACTGTCATAACCACTACCATCACAACCACACCACCACCACCACCACTGTCATAACCACTACCATCACAACCACACCACCACCACTGTCATAACCACTACCATCACAACCACACCACCACCACTGTCATAACCACTACCATCACAACCACACCACCACCACTGTCATAACCACTACCATCACAACCCACACCACCACCACTGTCATAACCACTACCATCACAACCACACCACCACCACTGTCATAACCACTACCATCACAACCACACCACCACCACTGTCATAACCACTACCATCACAACCACACCACCACCACTGTCATAACCACTACCATCACAACCACACCACCACCACTGTCATAACCACTACCATCACAACCACACCACCACCACTGTCATAACCACTACCATCACAACCACACCACCACCACCACCACCACTGTCATAACCACTACCATCACAACCACACCACCACCACCACCACTGTCATAACCACTACCATCACAACCACACCACCACCACCACCACTGTCATAACCACTACCATCACAACCACACCACCACCACCACCACTGTCATAACCACTACCATCACAACCACACCACCACCACTGTCATAACCACTACCATCACAACCACACCACCACCACCACCACTGTCATAACCACTACCATCACAACCACACCACCACCACCACCACTGTCATAACCACTACCATCACAACCACACCACCACCACTGTCATAACCACTACCATCACAACCACACCACCACCACCACTGTCATAACCACTACCATCACAACCACACCACCACCACTGTCATAACCACTACCATCACAACCACACCACCACACCACCACTGTCATAACCACTACCATCACAACACACCACCACCACCACCACTGTCATAACCACTACCATCACAACCACACCACCACCACCACCACTGTCATAACCACTACCATCACAACCACACCACCACCACTGTCATAACCACTACCATCACCACCACCACCACCACTGTCATAACCACTACCATCACAACCACACCACCACCACCACCACCACCACTGTCATAACCACTACCATCACAACCACCACCACCACTGTCATAACCACTACCATCACAACCACACTAACACACCACACCACCACTGTCCATACCACAACCACCAGCAACCACACCACCACCACCACCACCACTGTCCCTACCACAACCACCAGCAACCACACCACCACCACCACCACCACTGTCATAACCACTACCATCACAACCACCACCACCACCACCACCACCACCACTGTCATAACCACTACCCATCACAACCACACCACCACCACCACCACCACTGTCATAACCACTACCATCACAACCACACCACCACCACCACCACCACCACCACTGTCATAACCACTACCACCACAACCACACCACCACCACCACCACCACTGTCATAACCAGTCCAACCACAACCACACCACCACCACCACCACTGTCATAACCAGTCCCATCACAACCACACCACCACCACCACCGTCGTAACCACTCCAACCACAACCACAACCACACCACCACCACTGTCATAACCACTACCATCACAACCACACCACCACCACCACCGTCGTAACCACTCCAACCACAACCACAACCACACCACCACCACTGTCATAACCACTACCATCACAACCACACCACCACCACCACCACTGTCATAACCACTACCATCACAACCACACCACCACCACCACCACTGTCATAACCACTACCATCACAACCACACCACCACCACTGTCATAACCACTACCATCACAACCACACCACCACCACCACCACTGTCATAACCACTACCATCACAACCACACCACCACCACTGTCATAACCACTACCATCACCACCACCACCACCACTGTCATAACCACTACCATCACAACCACACCACCACCACCACCACCACCACTGTCATAACCACTACCATCACAACCACCACCACCACTGTCATAACCACTACCATCACAACCACACTACCACCACCACCACCACTGTCATAACCACTACCATCACAACCACACCACCACCACTGTCATAACCACTACCATCACAACCACACCACCAACCCCACCACCACCATAACCACCACCATCACAACCACACCACCACCACCACCACTGTCATAACCACTACCATCACAACCACACCACCACCCACCACCACTGTCATAACCACTACCATCACAACCACACCACCACCACCACCACTGTCATAACCACTACCATCACAACCACACCACCACCACTGTCATAACCACTACCATCACAACCACACCACCACCACCACCACTGTCATAACCACTACCATCACAACCACACCACCACCACCACCACCACTGTCATAACCACTACCATCACAACCACACCACCACCACCACCACCACCACTGTCATAACCACTACCATCACAACCACACCACCACCACCACCACCACTGTCATAACCACTACCATCACAACCACACCACCACCACCACCACCACCACTGTCATAACCACTACCACCACAACCACACCACCACCACCACCACCACTGTCATAACCAGTCCAACCACAACCACACCACTACCACCACCACCACTGTCATAACCAGTCCCATCACAACCACACCACCACCACCACCGTCGTAACCACTCCAACCACAACCACAACCACACCACCACCACTGTCATAACCACTACCATCACAACCACACCACCACCACCACCGTCGTAACCACTCCAACCACAACCACAACCACACCACCACCACTGTCATAAACCACTACCATCACAACCACACCACCACCACCACCACTGTCATAACCACTACCATCACAACCACACCACCACCACCACCACTGTCATAACCACTACCATCACAACCACACCACCACCACTGTCATAACCACTACCATCACAACCACACCACCACCACCACCACTGTCATAACCACTACCATCACAACCACACCACCACCACTGTCATAACCACTACCATCACCACCACCACCACCACTGTCATAACCACTACCATCACAACCACACCACCACCACCACCACCACCACTGTCATAACCACTACCATCACAACCACCACCACCACTGTCATAACCACTACCATCACAACCACACTACCACCACCACCACCACTGTCATAACCACTACCATCACAACCACACCACCACCACTGTCATAACCACTACCATCACAACCACACCACCACCACCACCACTGTCATAACCACTACCATCACAACCACACCACCACCACCACCACTGTCATAACCACTACCATCACAACCACACCACCACCACCACCACTGTCATAACCACTACCATCACAACCACACCACCACCACCACCACTGTCATAACCACTACCATCACAACCACACCACCACCACTGTCATAACCACTACCATCACAACCACACCACCACCACCACCACTGTCATAACCACTACCATCACAACCACACCACCACCACCACCACCACTGTCATAACCACTACCATCACAACCACACCACCACCACCACCACCACCACTGTCATAACCACTACCATCACAACCACACCACCACCACCACCACCACCACTGTCATAACCACTACCACCACAACCACACCACCACCACCACCACCACTGTCATAACCAGTCCAACCACAACCACACCACCACCACCACCACCACTGTCATAACCAGTCCCATCACAACCACACCACCACCACCACCGTCGTAACCACTCCAACCACAACCACAACCACACCACCACCACCACCACCACCGTCATAACCAGTCCAACCACAACCACACCACCACCACCACCGTCATAACCAGTCCAACCACAACCACAACCACACCACCACCACCACCACCACCGTCATAACCAGTCCCATCACAACCACAACCACCACCACACCACCACCACCACCACCACCGTCATAACCAGTCCAACCACAACCACAACCACACCACCACCACCACCACCACCGTCATAACCAGTCCCATCACAACCACAACCACACCACCGTCATAACCACTCCCATCACAACCACAACCACAACCACACCACCACCACACCACCGTCATAACCACTCCCATCACAACCACAACCACAACCACACCACCACCACACCACCGTCATAACCAGTCCAACCACAACCACAACCACACCACCGTCATAACCACTCCCATCACAACCACCACCACCACCACCACCGTCATAACCAGTCCCATCACAACACCACCACCACTGTCATAACCACTCCCATCACCACCACAACCACCACCACCACCACACCACCGTCATAACTACTCCCATCACAACCACAACCACAACCACACCACCACCACCACCGTCATAACCACTCCCATCACAACCACCACCACCTCCACACCACTGTCATAACAACTCCCATCACAACCACAACCACCACCACCACCACACCACCGTCATAACCACTCCCATCACAACCACAACCACAATAACAACCACCACCGTCATAACCACTCCCAACACAACCACACCAACACCACCACCACCTTCACCACCCCATCAGCTGATCAGAATTACATTTCACCTTTGTGAATGTACATTAATGACACTATGTAAAAGACACATCAAACACTTTATGTAGGGCATACGTAAATCTGTGTATCTATGTATTTACGTATGTAGGTTAGCTTAGCATTTTAAAAGCACCGAATCACCTTCTGTGGTTGAGTGTTCAATAAACCCCTGAACTCTATGTTTAACATTTCTCTAACCCTGTCCATGGAGGACAGAAGAAAATGTATATATGCTGGTTAGCATTGTAAATGTGTGGCCACGTCTGTGGTAGAAAATAATAAAAAAAAAAAAAAAAAAAAAAAAAAAAAAAAAAAAAAAACACCCCATCACAACAAGGGCAAGGGCTAGGGGCCTGGTAGCCTGGTGGATAGGGCGCAGGTCTCGTAGTTCTGTGGCGCGGGTTCCATTCCGGCACCAGGCAGAAACAATTGGGCAAAGTTTCTTTCACACCTGAATGCCCCTGTTACCTAGCAGTAAATAGGTACCTGGGAGTTAGTCAGCTGTCACGTGCTGCTTCCTGGCGTGTGTGTGTGTGGTTTGGGGGGGAAAAGTAAACAGTTGATTGACAGTTGAGAGGCGGGCCGAAAGAGCAAAGCAAAGCAAAACTAGGTGAATACAACCACACCACCGCCATCACCAATACCACCCCATCACAACCACACCATCACCACCCCATCACAACCACACCACCACCAACACCCCATCACTACCACCACCATCCCCCTATCACAACCAATACCACCCTCCATCACAACCAGCACCGCCACAACCACACCACCACAACCACCCCCCATCACAACCACCACCCCATCACACCACCACCACCACCAGCGCCCCATCACAACCACACCACCACCATCCCACCACAACCACCCCCCCCCCCACCAGTACCACCACCACTACCCCACCCCCACAGTAGTAGGGAGTAAGACGCACAGAGGATTTTTTTTCTGGGGGAAAAAATCCTCTGTGTGGCTTAGGGTTTTTCAGGCGAATTTGGCCAGTCTGTGATTTGGAATTAAGGAATTCTTATGATGAAAATAATTTCCGAGATCTTAGAAGTTTGTTAAAAGTTCTTATAATGAAAATAAGTATGAAAATCTTAAAGAATTTTTTTTAGAAAAAATAGTGTTTGTGTCACAGCATTTCCAGGTGAACTCTACGGACATATGTTGCCTGTTTTCAACTTCGGAAAAAATCCCATGTGTGAGCCAGGGTTTTGAGGTCCAATATCCCGCGTGTGAGTCATGGTTTTCAGGTTCCAATATCCCGCGTGTGAGTCAGGGTTTTGAGGTCCAATATCCCGCATATGGCTTCTGGGTTTTTCAGGTCCAATATCCCGCGTGTGAGCCAGGGTTTTCAGGTAAATTTTGTCAGTCACAGATTTTAGAAGTTGTTAAAGTTCTTACGATGAAAATAATTTCCGAGACTTTAGAAGTTTGTTAAAGTTCTTATCATGAAATAATGTCATACGAGTTTTGTTAAAAGTTCTTATTTGTTTCTTACTTAGAAACTAGTATATTGCTATATATCTGATTCATTTCCCTGCTATCCCCCCTCCCTCACCTTTCCCTCCCCCTGCATCTCCCGCTCATATACTATTTACCTTACGCCGGCCAGCCAGACGCCGCATGCAGGTCACCTCTTATCTTATCTTATCTTCTCCATAATATCTGGACCGTCCCTCCACTCTCTCTCTCTCCTCTTCATATTATTCTCTCTTCCTATTTTTCTGACATCGTAATGTTTTATTCCTTTTTCATTAACCAGTCAGTTTTACACAAATCAACCGAAGCATCTCAATGTAACCTTTATTACTGAAACTGCCTCCGAGACTATCTAAGCTGGCACCAGCTACCTGCCCCCGGGCTATCTGCCCGAGGCAATCATCACCTGATTACCTGCCCTGACATCTATCAGTCATTGTCAGCGTTCGCCACCGTAATAATTTATATATATACATTAGGCGTTAATAAAACATATTTATTTATTTATAATCTATTTAGTCATCTAATTTTAGTTTACACAATTTATAAGAGTTTATTCCCAGTATTTGCCAATCATTCTCGCTATTAATAAAACAGCCAAAACGCTCACTCAGGGGCACACTATTATTATTACGCTCATTCGGGGGCCCCCTCAGATCGCCTAAGGCCAAAGTCTTAGAGGCCTACACTTTCAGTCAACATTCAATCTTCATCCTGTTCACAAGGTTCTCCCAGCATAGTCATATCATCATGTCAGTGTGTCCCCTGTGCCTGTCTCCTCTCAACAACGAAATCAGGCATGTGTGTCAAACACGATGTTTAACATGCCTAGGTGAAATGTCCATCAACGCTCTTCAAGAATGCAGACTGTACTGTATAGGATGCAACGGGTCTATGCCGCCTGGACATTTTGATGTAACCTGTACCAGCTGTGGACAACTCTATTGTGCAAATCGTAAGTACCACTTTTCACGCACATTCAATAAACTTTCAAAGAAAATATATATCTGAAACACACATACATACATACAGATTGTCAGTCATTTTATATATATTATTCTTATTTCAGTTCATGGTTCTACTTCCTGCCCATACTGTCGTTGGTCCGTTAACCAGGAACCTCCTACCGATGCCAGAAACGTCATTGAACCTCCACCCAAACGCCGTTGCATCGTAAATAACCGTACGTTTTCACAATAATTTTCGTAATTTAAGAAGTTAATAATTGTATATTTTAACAAGTGTATAAACAAGTAATATGTACTCATACAGAAAAATGTTTCTATTACAGGAGTTCCTATTCGTGATCAAGAGAATCTCATACTTGGTGGAATCAACATCCCAGCTCGTAAGTAATATTATTATTTATCTGTAATTCTGTTTTTCATCTTATTTAGACTTTTTGTTTTTCCTCTTAATAAATCCTCTTATTTAGACGATATTTTCCTCTTAAAGTTACAAACATTGTTTTCCTATTAAGGTTTTCAAATCCTCTTAATATTTTCAAATTTGCTTTCCTCTTAACGTTTATTCATTGCTAATATTATATTACAGAATCGCCCCTGGATTCAACCCAAACCTCTGAGTGGAGCACGCCTGTACGCAGTCAACCCCAACTTTCCCAGGAGCTAGAAGAAGATGCACCAGACGGCAACCTGCAGGCATCCTCAGATGAAGAAGAAGACAATCAACCCCCTGTTCATGACATATCGGATGAAGAAGTCAACGCTCCAGATTTCCCAGAGGTACTTAACTTAGATCACATTTTTCCACGAGTGTTAGAAGTCATACGCCATTTCGAAGGATCATTCTCGAGACATTCTTTCTCCATTCCCGGTCATTTAGACGCTGACCCCAGCGTATATATAAATAGGTATAGGGAATTTTTTATAGAATATATAGACAATCAGTTCAGACAAATACAGGAAGAATTCCCTCCCTCATTTCACATTTACCCTGACGTAAGCCTAATTTTGCAAAAACTTAATCATGCCGACGATCAATATGAAATATTAGACGAAGTATTTTCAATTAGAGGCGAAACTCAGACTGTTACACAGGAAGAGGTGGAAGTTCTCTTAAATTCATAGGTTGACGAAATGTCTGCTAAAATTGACGAATGCCTAAAAAATGTCCAATCCTCAAGTGTAGGAATTCATTCCATGTCGGACTTTGCCATTAATTTTTCATATATTCGCCACGCTATGCACCTTGGATCATATGTACCATATCCTGCAAAATTAAGGGGTAAAGAATCAGTATTTAATCCTGAAAGTGAAGGAGATGAGTGTTTGTTACAGTGCATTGCAGCGTATAAAAACTTAGCATTGGACAGGACTATGAATAACGTTAGACATCATTACAAAAACCTTCAATGGTGTAGAAGATTCGTAGTATGGGCAGATGAAATCAGATTCCCCGTATCATTTGATAACCTTAAGAAAATAGAGAAGCTTAACAAAATTTCTATTTATATTTATACAGTAACTCATGAAAGTAACAGATACTATCTTAGTTTAGCTAGGAAAAGCCAAGAAAAGTATGCCGATAAAGTTCCTTTGTTGTTATTAGAAGGCAAGCATCTCTGTCTGATCAAGGACTTTGATAAATTTGTAAAGAATATTACCATAATCGGTATAAAATTCCTAACACTCATAAATTCTGCAAAATTTGCCTTTTGCATGCTCCCTTAGAAGAAATTCAGGCTCACGAAGAGTCATGCACTGTATCCCAAGTATTTTCGTTCTATAATCCTAATGATAAAATAATTTTTAAAAATTACGGTAGGACCTATAGCCCAACTCACACCGCCTATTACGATTTTGAATGTCGTTTAGACCGTCAAAATCCTAGAGGCATGGTGGAATGTAAGCATAAAGCAATTGCTTATGCTTACATGATTTTAGACAGGGAATTCAATGTCGTAGAAACGTATTCTTACGTAGGTCCAGACGCGGTTAATCATTTTATTACAAAGCTAGAAGCCTCATGGAAAGCTATTCATGCTCAGCTCCCCAACTTCCCTAAGAACTTGTCTAGAGAACAGGAAAGAATGTTTCAAAGACAAAATACGTGTCAATTGTGTCATCAAACTTTCAAGAATAAGAAAGATAAACATAGACATCATAATCATGCTATTCAGGAAAATAATTACTTAGGTGCTTATTGTGCTCGTTGCAATTTACAATGTAAAAATGCTCGTAGATATTTGACCACATTTTCCCATAATGCTGCCTATGATCTTGGAATTATACTTAAAGAACTGCTCAAAAATCCTCACTGCGATGTAGAAATTCTAACCAAGGAAGGCTTGAAATTTATGCAAGTCATCATAGGTGAACTTAAATTCCTAGATAGCCTAGCTCTCCTTAATGGGTCATTAGGAACCTTAGCGAGCGAGCACGTTGCCAGTAAGAAACCCACCAAGTATACTGAACACATACTAAATGACGTATCCGATGAAGCTAAAGCTCTGTTAATTAAAGGTAAACAAAGCCTATGTTATGATTATATTTCTTCCATGGACGTGTTAGACGAACCTCAGCTCCCGTCGCGAGATAAGTTTTACAATGTTTTACATGACACTCCACTGTCTGAAGAAGATTATAACAATGCTCTTAAAGTATTTAATTTAGGGAACTGTACAAACATCAAGGATTACCTCATGTTATATTTAAAAGTTGACGTAGGAATGCTAGTTGATATATTTACACTTTGGCGAACATCACTGAAAGAAATTTATGAACTAGATATTGTTTTCTATGTATCACTTCCTAGTTACGCTTGGGACGCGTTCTTATTTAAATCAAAAGTTGTACTTGACTATGTGTATGATCAAAATGTATATGATTTGTTGAGAAGGAATCTTAGAGGGGGGTTCACATCTTCCATAAGACAATTTACACAGGCTGTTAACGAGCACACTACATCTAACCCTAGCTCTGATGACGATACTCACATTTTGTACCTCGACTTCAACAGCCTATATGCAGCGTGCATGGCTGAGGTACTTCCCCAGGGAGGGATTAGACAATTAACTGACCTTGAGCGGGATACCTTATTAGGGCAAGGGCTACAACATATCCCCTGTGATCGAGACAAAGGCTATTGGATTTTATGCGATACCAAACATGTATCTCCCGAGGTAGCTAGGTATACTGATGATCTGCCCCTTGTATTGTCTCATACTAATATAACTGAGGAGTTTTTGTCAGAGTACAGTAAGAAAACCCTTAACGATGCAAAACGTAAGCTCCCACCTAAAAATACTAAGTTAATTGCATCCCACTTGCCCCAAAACAACTACTTAGTAAGCCTTGATTTCCTGCAATTGCTATTAAAACTAGGACTAGAAGTTGAACGAGTAAAAACAATCTATGAATTTAAACAGGCTCCCTATTTAAAAGATTTTATTTCAACCAACATTCGAGAACGAGCCAATACCACCTGTAAAGTTAAAGATAAAGCTTTTAAACTCATAAGTAACAGTCTGTACGGGAAATCAATGACAAATATATCTCGATATGCTAATACGCACCATCTAGTAACGACAAAACATTCATTCTTAACTCATGCAAGAAACCCTTTGTATAAACGAGCTGTCTCTTTAGGTCCAGATAGGGTTCTCTGTACAGTAATGAAAGACATCCTTAAAGTTACCACTCCTTCTTACATGGGATATCAGATCTTGCAGATAGCCAAGAGACGTTTATACGAGTTCTGGTATAATGTAGTTAAAGCCCATTATGGGAAGAGAGCTAGACTAATTTATACGGATACAGACTCATTCATATTTACTCTGACCTGTAAAGATGCTTTCCAAGAAATGACAAAAGCTCCTCTAGTAGATTATATGGATTTCAGTAATTTCGACAAAGATCATCCCATGTATTCTGCAACTCGCATAGGTGAATTAGGACTCCTCAAGTCAGAAGTAAAGCAGAAAATTATAACTGAATTAATTGCACTCAAGCCTAAAACTTATTCTCTCCTAACCCTTATAAAGAACATTTATGTAAATGTAAAGGGATTCCTTATCACCAGCAAAAGAAAATAACACATGCATCTTTTCAGAACACATTAGAGACAAATACAACTTTTAATTTTGTATCCCGATCCATTCGTAATGTTAACGGACAGATATGCACGTGTAAAACAACTAAGCGCGGCCTGTCAGCTTTTGATGACAAGAGGTACCTCATTAGTCCCACAGAGTCATTAGCTTATGGTCACCCAGACATTCCAGAGCGTGAGGTACAGGTACAGGAAGAGGTGCAGGTAGAGGAAGGGGTGCAGGTAGAGGAAGAGGTGCAGGTAGAGGATCCAGTAATTGTAGATAATCCCCAACCAAGACGTCAATTGTTCCCCATTTTTAATCTTTGGGAAAAGCGGGATAGAGTCGCTCAGCAATTATTCCCTAACAACAACTAAGTACAGTCTGTTACTGTATTGTCTATGTATTATCTATAACTATATTCTAATGACTATGATTTAATGTCTATGATATTGTATTGGCTATGATTTGTTACTGTATTTGATATGAAATGACTATATTCAAATGTCTATAATATTTTTGATATTGTATATTCTATGATTTGTTACTGTATTGGATATGATCAAATGGCCATGTTATGACTATAATTTATTTTGTTACTGTATTGGCCATGATTTGTTACTGTATTCAAATGTCAATGATATTTTGATATTGTATATTCTATGATTTTATTACTGTATTGGATATGTTATGACTATGATTTATTTGCTATGATATTTTGATATTGTATATTCTATGATTTTCTTACTGTATTGGATATGTTCAAATTGCTATGTTATGACTATGATTTAATGTCTATGATATTTTGATATTGTATATTCTATGATTTTATTACTGTATTGGATATGTTCAAATGGCTATGTTATGACTATGATTTTATTGGCTATGTTTAAAATAAAAACTCGAATGTAGATTTCATTTAAATACTCCTTTCATTATATATTTGTAGTTAGTCTACTGAATCCTAGCAACATGGAAGGGCAGAAAAAAGTTGTTACTGAAACCCAGTTGAATATATTTAGTGAACCGTCAAGAATTATTATTGCTGGATTTTCAAATGGTGGGAAGAGCTATTTATGTGCTAAAATGATAGAGAAATATCAGCAGAACTTTGCAAAAATAATTATCTGTGGAAGCGGGTATAAAGAGTTGAGAACTAATCCACTCGTTAAACATAAGATATATTTTTACTCAGAAATTGTAAACCCTTTAGACGATCGTGATCCAGAGGACACATCTCATATATTAGTTGTTTATGATGACTTGTATGTTGAATCTACAAACTCTAAAATAGTAAGTGATATATTTACTAAGGGACGGCATGAGAACATCTCTGTTATTTTTATAACCCAAAATATATTTTTCAGTGGGAAATTTTCTAGATCTATAAGTTTAAATGCTTCTCATTTTATTCTGCTTAAATCAAGAGACTTGTCCCAGATAGAAACATTAGGCAGACAAATATTCGGAAAACAAGATGCCAAGAAATTTTTAGATATATATAAGAAAGTGATTTCTCGACAGTATGGGTATTTACTTGTTGACTTGGGCGTTAAAACACCTGAATCCATAATATTTAGGGGAAATATTGTAAATGAACCCCCATATGAAATAGTGTATCAATGGTGAACATTACACAAACTCTTAATAAGATATACAATGACCCCAAGTCCATAGGTGGGTTTGGCAGAGTTTTAAAATAGTATAAGGCTGCAAAGAAAACAATCCCTGAATTAACTATAAAATATGTGAAAGTCTATTTAAAAACGTCTAATGCATATACCTTACATCTATTAAAAAAACGTAAATTTAAACGAAGACGTATCTTAGCACCTAGACCTAAAGCTTTCTTTACCGGTGACTTGGCTGATATGACATTGTTAGCTAAGCATAACAATGATATTAAATATTTATTTGTTTGTGTTGATATATTTTCAAGGTTTGCACATGTAGTTCCACTATCCACTAAATCAGGTCAGAGTGTAAGTGAAGCCATGAAAGCTATTCTGGATTTACCTTCATCAAAAGGTGTAAGGAAGCTTAACACTGATAAGGGCGGTGAATTCTATAATAAATATATGAAACGATTGTTAGACAGTAAAAACATTGAACTGTACAGTGTATTTTCTCAGGAAACTAAAGCCAGCATTGCAGAGAGATTTATAAGAACATTGAAAACTAAGATATATAAATATTTAACTGCTTATAACACCTTAACCTATATAAATGTTTTACCTGATATGGTTAAAACGTATAATAGAACACCACATAGAGGATTAAAGGGGAAAATACCTATTGATGTACATGCTTTATCTTCGCCTCAAGATGTGACTAGGCAGTTTAAGCTCATGTATAAAGGAGAGCAGCAGACTAAGCCACGCATCAGTAATCATCTGTCTGTGGGAGATACAGTACGGCTTACCTTATCTAATCGTATTTCAAAGTTCAAAAGAGGTTTTCATTAACAGAACACTAAGGAAATATTTACTATTGCTCAAATTGATACTAAACAACCTGTGCCTTTGTATTATCTAAAGGACTTAAATAATAGACTTATAGAAGGCGGGTTTTATAGAGAGGAGTTGACTCCCACCTACTTGTCAGATACATTTGAAATTGAGAGAATTATAAGTAAACGTAAAGTTGGTAATACTACTTTATATAAAGTTAGATACGTCGGTTACGACAGTTCATTTGATCAGTGGGTGAATTCAAATGACGTGAAGAAACTATGAAGAAGCAGCCCTTAGTTAGCAAGTATCGTGGATTTATTGAACTATTAGCTAGATTAGGTTATAATTCTAGGAAAAAGTTAATTAAGACTCTTAAAAAGGAACATATACTTTGCCTATCTGAAATATTTAATAATTTCTTAAAAAATAAAATTGAAGTTGGGAAGCCTATTTTAAAGAGACTTTCTAAATATAGAGCTCTACTCCATACATTTGCCTGTAAGAAGAAGGCTATTTCACTCAAGAAAGACATATTAACAAGTAAAAGAGGAGGTAATTTATTGGGCATTTTACTTCCCATAGCTATAAATTTTATTTCAAGGCTATTTAATAAGTAATAATGAAAGAATTCTAACTTGTACCACGAAAAGCTATTGATCAACAGAAGCCTACGGCAGTAAGTGTTGAGAAGCCTACGACGACAGTGAGAACAAATCCTGTTATACAACACTTGATAGACTTAAGATTAAAGCTTAAGGATTATGATTTTGCTGTCTCCTTGTTAAATTATTTTAATACAACCGGACTTGTAAAGTGGGATGAGGAAGGGAACATTACATCGCCAGTTACTGGGCTCAATATTGTTGATGACGTTATAGGCAGGATGTGCACTCCGAAATTGTTATTCCCAGAAGATAAATTGCCCATAGCCAAGTTGTTTTTTTCTTTGACCTCTACACCTAAGAATTTATTTAGAAATGTAGATGCGAAAAATCAAGTGTTTTCTCCTCCGGGTTTGAAGAGGAAGATCAAGGCTGGAGATGAAGGAGAGTCTACCTGGATACCATATTAAGGTGAGTTTCTGTTTATTTTTATCATTTACTATTAGTCTACAGGATGGATAGTTACGTTATATATGCAGCGAGTAACTCTGATACTGATGTATTTAAAAACAATGCTTTTGAAAATAGATTACATAATCAGCTGCCTTTAGACCCGAATAAAGCTTATGAAGTGTGCCTGAAGAATATATTCCTGCCTCCATCTTATTTCGCTGTTAAGAGGAATGACCTGGAAAGTTTTATTTCAGTTCAACTTCTAGTGTCTAATAAAAATTTATCTGATTTGAGCATGGTGAATACATCTTTCACTTTAAAGTCGGATATTTTAGCCAGTGATAATTGCATAGAGCTAACGACTATTTTAAATAGAGAAATTTCAACAACATTTTTAAAAGGTTCACTGAGTTTTATAGGATCCGTACTTAATTATAATTTCCCAGACCATGGTGGCATTTATATGAAATATGATTCGAGTATTAATCGAATTAAGTTTAATGCAGCATTTAGTGAGAAGTTGTTAAAATTATTTATTACAAAGGATGGAAAATTAGTTGTTCGAATTTCATTATCTTTCGGTCGAAATATATGTAAAGTTATTGGAGCTGAAGTAGGTAAAGCCTATGATATTTTTATTATGAATAAACTACCTAATAACAGGTTAACTGTACAAGATACATGCTATTATCATCCTAGGCCGGGAGGCCGTATAGATTTCTTGTGTGTATATTGTGATAAGGTGCAGCCCACCATGTTTGGTAATCAGATTGTAAATATCTTGGATGTTGTTTCGTTTCAAAGTAATGTAACACGCAGGAAATTATATAAACCTTTAAATACAACTAATATTGATGGCATTAGTATTAAATTAACAGATCATGATGGGGAGCCTGTATATTTTGAAAAGGATGGATTTACGATTGCAGTATTACATATTAGACCCGTTGATATATAATGGTAAGAGTAGAGGGCGTTTATCATTCTCTCCTGGCACGTTTAAACATGAGGGTCGGGTTTGTACAGCTGTCTGTTGACGAGGTAGGGCGATTTATCGCTCCTCGAGGGAAGAGAGGTGGAGCACTGGGCGATATTACTGTTTTTGATAGAAGACATTTAAGAGGAGGTGGAATATTAAGTTTCTTAACTGGTCTAGCTCGTAGAGCATCACCTTTCCTATTAAAAACTATCATGCCAGCAGCATTGACAATGGGACAGAATGTTTTGCAGGATATAAATGCAGGCCAAGGTACTTTGAAAGATTCAATTAGAAAACGCGGTATGGAAACATTGAAAAGTATAGGTCCTAAATTGATAGCAGGTGGCCGAATAACGAAAAGAAAATCGAAAAGACCTGCCTATATAAAGAAAATGGATAGATACAAAGACGTGTTTTCATAAAACAGTACTAGTTGTATGCTAGACGCAGACATGATGAGTGTAAATGCTCCTAGTGCAGCATTGCAAGTTCCTTTAGAAAATTATACAGCTGCTATAAGCGATGGTTTTCCTAAAGTTAATCCGCATAGAATGGTTGAAAGTACGATATTTTCAAGACAGACACAGGATATTTTACCTGTGAATTCAAGTATTAACAATAAATTTAAAGATTCTTATATTGAATTCCGTATCCCAGGAGTTAAGGGACAATTTATTGATCTTTCGAGCTTGACGCTAGAACTGATGGTTGAATTAACGGGACCTGACGGAATTACGGCTTTAGCGGATATTAAAAATGCATCAATAGTCAATGGTTTGTCCCAGACAATGTTTAAAGCTGTAACTGTTTATTTAAATGAGCAAGTGGTGGAAACTAATTCACTATTTTCATATTTATCATATGTAAAGCTAATGACAACGCTTTCGGAATGTAAAGCTGAAAGATTTAAAGAACTGACGTATTTCTATAATGATGTTTTTCCTGAAAAATATGATGCAGATTATTTTAAGAATGCCTCAGAAGACCTTAAATCTAGATTTGCAAAGTTAAAAACTGAGGGAGTAAATTGTTGCTTTAAACTGCTATTGGACATTACAACTTTGAGCGAATATCTTTTGGATGGAATTGATATTCGTTTGAGATTAGAACTTAACAGTGATCCGTGGGTTATAAACAGTATTGAATCTGGATACAAGTTTAACATAAAACTAGCTAGAATGTGGATTGATCGGATAACTCCATTCGCATCTGGATTGGAGGCTATTAATAGAGCTCTGGCTGAACAAAATACGCCAGTTACATATACGTTTGATAAGACACTCCACAAGACGTTCATTCTTGGTAATGGGCAGCAGAGATTAAGTATTGACCAGCCATGGGGGAGCATTATCCCAGATAAATTATTTATTATGATGATGGATATGGAAGCAATATCCGGAGCGTATACACTTAATCCACTTTATTTCGATCACTGCAATTTATCTAATGTATATATTACACGTGATGGGACAAACTTATTTAATATAACTTGCAAGTTCCCGAATAAATGTTCGAAACTATACTACGAGACTCAAAATACAGTAGGCTTTAATGCTTGCAATACCTTGACATATAATTCATTTATAAAAGGAAGAACGTTACTGGCATTTAGACTAACGCCTGAGGAATTGAGAGATACCCTTCCTATAGAGGCTTCGGGCAACCTGAGAATTACATTAGAATTTGCTGTTCCAGTGAAATCAAATAAAGTTATTATTTTATTCGGAAATACAACGGGAGTATTGAGAATTTATTCCGATAGGCGAGTTGTGTGTGATACAAGAGCATGAACTGCAAACAAATTAATACGGCATTGAACAATATGAAGGGTAGTAAAGCTAAATATATTGGATGCTATTTAGCGACGGATATATATAGAATAATGAAGCAAATACGGGATAGGCCGATTATGTTTATAATAAATACCTTAGGAAGAGACTCTAAGGAAGTAATGGGTCACTGGATTGCTGTATATAAATCTAAACGGAAAATAGTTATACTAGATTCATATGGAATAAATGTGTATTCGCCCTACATTTCAGAGTTTTTAAATTATTATAAAGACTGTGATGTATACACGTTTACAGAGCGACTTCAGAGTTTAAATACATACGTATGCGGGCTATATGTGATGTTTTTCTGTTACCATCTTTCAAACAAGGATCTAAAAACTGCACTAAAGCTATTTGAAACTAGTTTTACTTACGGAGATTATATGCAGAATGATAGGAACGTAATGAGGCTATCTTATGTTTTATTTAAAAATATGCCGAGCTGCTATGAAACGCTGTGTTATGATAAGAGTGATATTTGTTGGAAAATGTGCTTGGAGACGACTGGCTGAATGAGGCTATAACAAAATTATCTAACGGAAAATGGTGAGTACATTTGTTTCGAGGTTTTATGTGTCTGATAAATATTGTACATGTGTAAACGCTATCTGAAACTGTTATTCTTTATTTACAGAGATGAGGAATGAATAGGACGGATATTATACAAGCGGATTGAGGAGTGAGCTTCTTAGAACTTCGGGCTAAATTAGTCGTTTATTATACATTGTGTAAATTAAGAATTAGATGACTAAATAAATTATAAATAAATAAATATGTTTTATTAATGCCTAATGTATATATATAAATTATTACAGTGGCGAACGCTGACAATGACTGGTAGATGTCAGGGCAGGTAATCAGGTGATGATTGCCTCGGGCAGGTAGCTGGTGCCAGCTTAAATAGTCTCGGAGGCAGTTTCAGTAATAAAGGTTACATTGAGATGCTTCGGTTGATTTGTGTAAAACTGACTGGTTAATGAAAAAAGGAATAAAACATTACGATGTCAGAAAAATAGGAAGAGAGAATAATATGAAGAGGAGAGAGAGAGTGGAGGGACGGTCCAGATATTATGGAGAAGATAAGATAAGATAAGAGGTGACCTGCACGAGGCGTCTGGCTGGCCGGCGTAAGGTAAATACAGGTGACACGAGAGATTGTGAGGTAAGGGGGGGAGGGAGGGGGGTGTGAGGTATATGAGCGGGAGATGTAGGGGGAGGGAATGGTGAGGGAGGGGGGATGGCAGGGAAATGAATCAGATATATAGCAATATACTAGTTTCTAAGTAAGAAACAAATAAGAACTTTTAACAAAACTCGTATGACATTATTTCATGATAAGAACTTTAACAAACTTCTAAAGTCTCGGAAATTATTTTCATGGTAAGAACTTTAACAACTTCTAAAATCTGTGACTGACAAAATTTACCTGAAAACCCTGGCTCACACGCGGGATATTGGACCTGAAAAACCCAGAAGCCATATGCGGGATATTGGACCTCAAAACCCTGACTCACACGCGGGATATTGGAACCTGAAAACCATGACTCACACGTGGGATATTGGACCTCAAAACCCTGGCTCACACATGGGATTTTTTCCGAAGTTGAAAACAGGCAACATATGTCCGTAGAGTTCACATGGAAATGCTGTGACACAAACACGATTTTTTCTAAAAAAATTTCTTTAAGATTTTCATACTTATTTTCATTATAAGAACTTTTAACAAACTTCTAAGATCTCGGAAATTATTTTCATCATAAGAATTCCTTAATTCCAAATCACAGACTGGCCAAATTCGCCTGAAAAACCATAAGCCACACAGAGGATTTCAAAATTCACCTGAAAACCCTAAGCCACACAGAGGATTTTTTCCCCCCAGAAAAAAATCCTCTGTGCGTCTTACTCCCTACTACTCCCCACAACCACCACCACCCCACCACCACCCCGCCACCACCACACCACAACCACCACCCCACCACAGCCACCACCACCACCCCAGCCCCACCACAACCACCCCCACCACCCCATCACACCACCACCACCACAGCCCCACCACCACCACCACCCCATCACACCACACCACCACCCGCCCCCATCACAACCAGCACCACCACCACTACAACTAGCACCACCCCCCCCCATCCCCATCACCACCATAACACCCCCTCATACAGGCAGAGTTATAGGGTGCTCCCGGGACAGAGAAGAGTATTGACCAGAAGACTCTGACGGTGACAACACTCTCCTCCCACACCCATAGTCCCTACACCCGTGGTCTACCAGCGGTATAGTCACCGTGGTGTGTGGTCTACCAGTGGTGTACAGTCACCGTGGTGTGTGGTCTACCAGTGGTATAGTCACCGTGGTGTGTGGTCTACCAGTGGTATAGTCACCGTGGTGTGTGGTCTACCAGTGGTATACAGTCACCGTGGTGTGTGGTCTACCAGTGGTGTACAGTCACCGTGGTGTGTGGTCTACCAGTGGTGTACAGTCACCGAGGTGTGTGGTCTACCAGTGGTATAGTCACCGTGGTGTGTGGTCTACCAGTGGTATAGTCACCGTGGTGTGTGGTCTACCAGTGGTGTACAGTCACCGTGGTGTGTGGTCTACCAGTGGTATAGTCACTGTGGTGTGTGGTCTACCAGTGGTATACAGTCACCGTGGTGTGTGGTCTACCAGTGGTATACAGTCACCGTGGTGTGTGGTCTACCAGTGGTATAGTCACCGTGGTGTGTGGTCTACCAGTGGTGTACAGTCACCGAGGTGTGTGGTCTATCAGTGGTATAGTCACCGAGGTGTGTGTTCTACCCAGTAATATACAGTCACCGAGGTGTGTGGTCTACCAGTGGTGTACAGTCACCGTGGTGTGTGGTCTACCCAGTAATATACAGTCACCGAGGTGTGTGGTCTACCAGTGGTGTACAGTCACCGTGGTGTGTGGTCTACCCAGTAATATACAGTCACCGAGGTGTGTGGTCTACCAGTGGTGTACAGTCACCGTGGTGTGTGGTCTACCAGTGGTATACAGTCACCGTGGTGTGTGGTCTACCAGTGGTATACAGTCACCGTGGTGTGTGGTCTACCAGTGGTATAGTCACCGTGGTGTGTGGTCTACCAGTGGTGTACAGTCACCGAGGTGTGTGGTCTACCAGTGGTGTACAGTCACCGAGGTGTGTGGTCTACCCAGTAATATACAGTCACCGAGGTGTGTGGTCTACCAGTGGTATAGTCACCGAGGTGTGTGTTCTACCAGTGGTATACAGTCACCGTGGTGTGTGGTCTACCAGTGGTATAGTCACCGTGGTGTGTGGTCTACCAGTGGTATAGTCACCGAGGTGTGTGGTCTACCAGTGGTATACAGTCACCGTGGTGTGTGGTCTACCAGTGGTATAGTCACCGTGGTGTGTGGTCTACCAGTGGTATACAGTCACCGTGGTGTGTGGTCTACCAGTGGTATACAGTCACCGTGGTGTGTGGTCTACCAGTGGTGTACAGTCACCGTGGTGTGTGGTCTACCAGTGGTGTACAGTCACCGAGGTGTGTGGTCTACCCAGTAATATACAGTCACCGAGGTGTGTGGTCTACCAGTAGTATACAGTCACCGTGGTGTGTGGTCTACCAGTGGTGTACAGTCACCGTGGTGTGTGGCCTACCAGTGGTATACAGTCAGCGTGGTGTGTGGTCTACCAGTGGTATAGTCACCGTGGTGTGTGGTCTACCAGTTGTATAGTCACCGTGGTGTGTTGTCTACCAGTGGTATAGTCACCGTGGTGTGTGGTCTACCAGTGGTATAGTCACCGTGGTGTGTGGTCGACCAGTGGTATAGTCACCGTGGTGTGTGGTCTACCAGTGGTATAGTCACTGTGGTGTGTGGTCTACCAGTGGTATAGTCACCGTGGTGTGTGGTCTACCAGTGGTATAGTCACCGTGGTGTGTGGTCTACCCAGTAATATACAGTCACCGAGGTGTGTGGTCTACCAGTGGTGTACAGTCACCGTGGTGTGTGGTCTACCAGTGGTATACAGTCAGCGTGGTGTGTGGTCTACCAGTGGTATAGTCACCGTGGTGTGTGGTCTACCAGTGGTATAGTCACCATGGTGTGTGGTCTACCTGTGGTATAGTCACCGTGGTGTGTGGTCTACCAGTGGTATAGTCACCGTGGTGTGTGGTCTACCAGTGGTATAGTCACCGTGGTGTGTGGTCTACCAGTGGTATAGTCACCGTGGTGTGTGGTCTACCAGTGGTATAGTCACCGTGGTGTGTGGTCTACCAGTGGTATAGTCACCGTGGTGTGTGGTCTACCAGTGGTGTACAGTCACCGTGGTGTGTGGTCTACCAGTGGTATAGTCACCGTGGTGTGTGGTCTACCAGTGGTGTACAGTCACCGTGGTGTGTGGTCTACCAGTGGTATAGTCACCGTGGTGTGTGGTCTACCAGTGGTATAGTCACCGTGGTGTGTGGTCTACCAGTGGTGTACAGTCACCGTGGTGTGTGGTCTACCCAGTAATATAAAGTCACCGTGGTGTGTGGTCTACCAGTGGTATAGTCACCGTGGTGTGTGGTCTACCAGTGGTGTACAGTCACCGTGGTGTGTGGTCTACCAGTGGTGTACAGTCACCGAGGTGTGTGGTCTACCAGTGGTGTACAGTCACCGTGGTGTGTGGTCTACCAGTGGTGTACAGTCACCGTGGTGTGTGGTCTACCCAGTAATATACAGTCACCGTGGTGTGTGGTCTACCAGTGGTGTACAGTCACCGTGGTGTGTGGTCTACCAGTAATATACAGTCACCGTGGTGTGTGGTCTTCCCAGTAATATAAAGTCACCGTGGTGTGTGGTCTACCAGTGGTGTACAGTCACCGTGGTGTGTGGTCTACCAGTAATATACAGTCACCGTGGTGTGTGGTCTACCAGTGGTGTACAGTCACCGTGGTGTGTGGTCTACCAGTAATATACAGTCACCGTGGTGTGTGGTCTACCAGTGGTGTACAGTCACCGTGGTGTGTGGTCTACCAGTAATATACAGTCACCGTGGTGTGTGGTCTACCAGTGGTGTACAGTCACCGAGGTGTGTGGTCTACCCAGTAATATAAAGTCACCGAGGTGTGTGGTCTTCCCAGTAATATACAGTCACCGAGGTGTGTGGTCTTCCCAGTAATATACAGTCACCGAGGTGTGTGGTCTTCCCAGTAATATACAGTCACCGAGGTGTGTGGTCTTCCCAGTAATATACAGTCACCGAGGTGTGTGGTCTTCCCAGTAATATACAGTCACCGAGGTGTGTGGTCTACCCAGTAATATACAGTCACCGAGGTGTGTGGTCTACCCAGTAATATACAGTCACCGAGGTGTGTGGTCTACCCAGTAATATACAGTCACCGAGGTGTGTGGTCTTCCCAGTAATATACAGTCACCGAGGTGTGTGGTCTACCCAGTAATATACAGTCACCGAGGTGTGTGGTCTACCCAGTAATATACAGTCACCGAGGTGTGTGGTCTTCCCAGTAATATACAGTCACCGAGGTGTGTGGTCTACCCAGTAATATACAGTCACCGAGGTGTGTGGTCTACCCAGTAATATACAGTCACCGAGGTGTGTGGTCTACCCAGTAATATACAATCACCGAGGTGTGTGGTCTACCCAGTAATATACAGTCACCGAGGTGTGTGGTCTTCCCAGTAATATACAGTCACCGAGGTGTGTGGTCTACCCAGTAATATACAGTCACCGAGGTGTGTGGTCTACCCAGTAGTATAATGAACTTGTATAGGGATCTAGCAAAGTAAAGTGTGAGAACAGGGACACAAACACACTAAACCATGACATATTAGAACGTTACAAATGTTTCTCATTTACACATCAATCTAAACTCCTGCTGCTTGAAATTGCAACACGACTTACTGTAAATTTGCTGTACCCGGCCATGCATTGCTGTGGCACATTGCTGAGCCACAGCAACCCTCCACTGTCCCCCCATTCCTCCCCACCACTTCCCCCCCTCACCTGTCCCCTCGTCCTCTCAACCATTCCACACTTCCCTCGTCGCCTCAACCTCCCCACTATTCCCCCCTCTCCTGTCCCCTCGTCCTCTCCACTTTTCCTCCCTTCCCCATCCTCTCGTCCAACCCACCATTCCCAGCTTCCCTGTTCCCTTGTCCTCCCCACCATTGCCTGCTCTCTTTCCCTCATACTCCCCTAATTCCCCACTTCCTCGTCCGATACGCTCCCAAATGATCAGATGTACCCATCAGAAAAATGGGAACATCATATGATCTGATGTTCCCATCACTGAAAAATAAGTAGAACAGTTAAAAAAAGACAAATGAAAAAAATTAAAACATGAAAAAATAAACTATACTCAAGAAATGAACAATATGGTAAATAACCAACCTGTCCTCTTAAAAATAACGTTGCTTTTGGCCGTTTACCCGTATGGCCGAAAGTGGACGTAATTTGAAAATTAAAAAAAAATAATATAAATTTGAGATTTTTTTTTTCAACAACAGTAAGTTAAGGGTCCTCTGATAGGTTAGGTGGGCAGGAAATTCTTATAAAGTTTCAAAACGTTATGAAAAACGTTAGTTGAAAGTTTCCTCTCCTAACCTTACCGCGTAGGCCGGACGACTCAAACAGAAAACAGAACAGTACGTCACTTTTGTGAGTCGATTTCACTTCAATTTACTTCCAAATTTGGCCATAGCGTGCATATGAGCCAAAAGTGACGTTATTTTTAAGAGGACGGGTTCAAATAATAGCTCAATTCCAATGTCACACAAAATAGTAAATCAAATGAATATAAATCGAAATCTATGAAAATTCAATTTATCAATGCAATCGGAAACATGGAAATAGAATCATATGATATTTAGTATATCGTGTGTTGCAATTATCTGCAACAGATAGCACTGTTCATCAAAAAAGCATGTTTTTACCTGTCACAAATGTGGCATCTATATAGTTGATATATAAAAACATACGTGTATTCAAATGGAACGTTGTGTCAAACTTTCAAAGCAATCGATGAAGAACTTCCGGAGATTACAGCGTGTGTTGCTCTTACGTCCAACAGATTGCGCTGATTAAAAAAGTTTTTTTTGTCTTGTCACAGGTGAGGCATGTATATAGTAGGCATAACACACATCTATTCGAATGCAACGTTGTGTCAAAATTTTAAAGCGATCGGTAAAGAAGTTTCGAGGATTTTCCTCAAATGAATAACACATGAAAAACACAGTTTTTCAAAAAAGCATGTTTCTTCCAGTCACAGACGTGACATTTATATAATGTGTATATAAATACACTCTCGGATGCGAATGGAATGTGTCAAAATTTGAAGGCAATCGGTGAAGATCTTTCCGAGATTAGCGATTTTGAACACACGAACATTTACATTTTTATTTATATAGACTAGCTGTACCCGGCCACACGTTGCTGAGCCACAGCAATCTTTCCCTGTATCCCAGTCCTCCCCAGCATTCCCCCCTACCCCATACCCCTCGTACTCTTTCCCATTCCTCACTCCCCCGTCCCCTATTCCTCCCAACCATTTCGCACCCCCCACCGTCCCCTTGCCCTCCCTACAATCTCCCACTCCCCCGTCCCCTCATTCTAACTACCATTCCCCCCCTTCCCCGTCCCCCTCATCCTCCCCACCATCCCCCACTCCTCTGTCCCCTTGTCCTTCCCACCACTCTCCATTCACCGTGTCCCCTAGTTCCCACCATCCCCAACTTCCCCTGTCTCCTTGTCTACCCTAGCATCCCCCGCTCCCATCCCCTCGTCCTCCCATCCATTCCACATTCCCCCCCTCCCCTAATCCACCCAACTATTCCCCATTCCCCTGTCTCCTCGTCCTCCCCACCATTCCCCCCTCCCTCGTCCCTTTGTCCTCCCCACTATCCCCCACTTCAGCATCCCCTCATCCTCCTAAAAATTGCCCACTCCACTGTCCTCCCCACCACCTCCAATTCCCCCGTCCCCTCGTCCTCTCTACCATATCCCCCTTTCCCCTGTCCCCTTGTCCTCCCCCACCATTCTCCATTCCCCTGTCCCTTCGTGTTCACCATCCCCAACTCCCCCATCCCTTCGTCCTCACCACCATTACCCCCTCCCCTGTCCCCTCGTCCTCCCACCCATCCTCCACAACCGTCACCTCATCCTCCCCACCATTCCCCACTCCTTCATCCGATGCATTCCCAAATGATCTGATGGTCCCATCACTAAAATATGAGAAAAGCAGTTAAACAAATGAAATGAAAAACAATGAAAAAAAAAAAATAAGCTAAACTCACAAAATGGTCGGTATGGTAAACAACACAGCTCAATTCCAATGCAATATCACACAAAATAATTAAATCAAAATGAAAATAAATCACAATCTTTGAAAATTCAATTTGTCAATGCAATCTTAAATATTGAAATGTAATAGTAACATATCTAGCATAGCGTATGCTGCACTTAAGTGCAACAGATGGGGCTGTTTCTTTAAAAAAGAATGTTTTTACCTTTCACAGGTGTGGCATCTATACATATATTTACAAAATAAACGGTATGGTAAACAACTCAGCTCAGTTGCACAAAATATTTAATTAAATTGAAAATAAATCGAAATCTATTAAAATTAAATTTATCAATGCAATCGCAAACATTTAAATGGAGTTGTAACATATTTAGTACAGCGAGTGTTGCTATTACGTTTGAAAATGGCCCTGTTTTTTTTTTAAAGGCATGTTTTTACCTTGTCAAAGGCATGGCATCTATACAGTAGATATATAAAAACAAGTGCATATTCGAATGGAAAGTTGTGTCAAAATTTCAATGCAGTCGGTGAAGACTGCATTGACTGCAAGCTTTATTAAAGCGTAGGAATATTTGATTGCACATACGACATCAGATCACAGGTGTTGTAATTTTGTTCACGATGCAATTCTACATCGAACGAAGCAGCAGCAGATCGATTTGGTGATGGCATTTCCAATTGATTTAGAACTTTATTCACAATTTCTAAGCTCAAATCTTCAATCATTATCAACGCTTCGCTGTAGATTTCTGCTGTGAAATCCATGTTCTTATTTGAATTTTCCTTGCTTATTCGACGGATAATATCTTCAGCCATGTGCGATTTATATTTCTCGCATAACTCTGTTGGAGATGCAGGAGAGGAGGCATTCAACATGATTGCAAACAATGCACGAATTTGATTTGGATGTGACGTGTTGGATGCGTCATTAATGCATAAATCCCAGTGTCGGTCGCTCTTCAATAAATTCAGAGCATGACATGCACTACGGAAAGTGGCATGTGTTACGCTGTTGACAAATCTCAATGGTTGAAAAATCGTTGGACCGAGCACATTTACCAAAAGCATGCGAAGAAAGAAGAATTCATCTTGATTGGAATGCACGGTGTACAGTCTGCCAGGTTGTCCGTCGACTCGCTCTCCTCGTTTACGTCATTCAAATGATTTTCTACTGGCTTTCCATGTGTAATACGTAGGCAATTCCCAATACAGCAGTGTTTTTGCAAACGCGTCATTTTCACATATCGTGAAGAAAGCATTTAACGTTGTAGCCGGTGGATTCATAGCTGTTTGTTGCACATTTGCAGCTGTTAAATAAACGTGTTGTTTATATTCGTGTTTTCAAAAAAAACAAAAAATACTGACGAAATATTTCAATTCAAGTGCAGATCAATCGACACAGCCCAATTTCACCACCAATTGCACTGAAAAATAAGAAGAACAGTTAAAAAAATAAAATGAAAAACAATGAAAGAAGAAACAAATAAGCTATACCCACGAAATGAACGGTATGGTAAACAACACAGTTCAATTTCAGTGCAATGTCACATATAATAAATAAATCAAAATGAAATAAATCAAAATCTATGAAAATTGAATTTATCAATGCAATCGGAAACATTGAAATGGAAACGTAACATATTTTGTGTATCGTTTGTTGCTCTTATGTGCAACAGATGGCGATGTTTAAAAAAAAAAACATGTTTTTACCTGTCACAGGTATGGCATCTAAATAGTAGGTATATAAAAAAGGCATATATTCTATTGGAATGTTGTGTCAAAATTTCAAAGCAATCGGTGAAGAACTTTTGGAGATTACATCGTGTGGTGCTCTTATGTCCTACAGATGGTGCTGTTTTTCAGGAAAAAAGCATGTTGTTTCCTGTCACAGGTGAAGCATGTATACAGTACGGTTATAAAAGAACTTGTCTATTCAAATGCAATGTTGTGTCAAAATTTCAAACAATCGGTAAATAGGTTTCGAAGATCTCCCTCACGTGAAAAACACACGAAAAACATAGCTTTAAAAAAAACATGTTTTTTCCCGTCACCGACGTGACATCTATATAGTATGTATATATAAACCCGCTCAGATGCTCATGAAACGTTGTGTGAAAATTTCAGAGCAATCGGTGCAGAACTTTCGGAGATTAGCGATTTTGAACAAACTAACATTTCCGTTTTTATTTATATAGATAATAAAGTACCTGAAATCCTAACACTGTATCCATGGTTTCCCTTGTAGCAGATAAAAGAAACATATGAGATGATACATAGGCTGTTTAGTGTGAAGACAAAAAATAATAATAATAAACAGCTCTTCTGTGTTGCCCTGGACGGTAGAGCGACGGTCTCGCTTCATGCAGGTCGGCGTTCAATCCCCGTCCGTCCAAGTGGTTGTGCACCATTCCTTCAACCCCGTCCCATCCCAAATCTTGATCCTGATATGAATAATAGTTAATTTAAATAATTAGATATCTTAATGAAATTATATTTGTAACTTGCTGACATTATAATTCTAATGTGTGTGTAGGTTGCATGTGACTGTTAATGCTAAAGTCTCCGCTGAAGTCTGATTAGGGCCTTTTGTCCCTCTATAAACCTTTTGGCACTACCATTCACAGGATGAGTATGGGGTGCACAATAAACTACTGCTCACAGGATGAGTATGGGGTGTACAATAAACTACTGCTCACAGGATTAGTATGGGGTGCACAATAAAGTACTGGTCACAGGATGAGTATGGGGTGCACAATATACTGCCTTCATTGCATGAATATCATTCAAAGTTTGGCTGAATTATCCCCTAGATTGAAAGCAAATCTACTTACTAGGGATGGGAGAATTTAGCCATAAGTAAATTGATTGATAATTAATGGATCCGAGAGAGGGAGAAGATACACGGAGAGCAAAACTGGAAGAAGTTGAATAAAAAGAAACTTCCTGGCACATATTACGGAGGAAACGTGGCGACGAGGGGAAAGACCAACCAACATGATTGGATTTTATCTTCAATCAAATCAAAATGGGCATTGAAAACATTAATCATGAATCGCCAATGGGGCCAAGTAACCATTGTGTATTATTCTTTGAATATTTAGTTGTCATGAATATGTGGCAAGAGCAAGAGAAGAAGGGAGAGGAATGCCAGCTGTCGATATAGACAAGTAGCAGAAGGTCATATAATTCGTAGGAATAACCATATCGTAAATAAAACTAAGAGTATAAAACACAAGTCAAGATGGACTTCATAACTAGCCAGCACATAGAGGCTGAAAGTAGGTTTATACCTTTCCAAAAGGAATAAAGGAGCCATGAGAACAAATTTCCTGTGGTTTAATAGACAATGCTTAGAACCAAAAGAGGGAAGTAAAAAAGCATGGGCAAAATACAGACCCCAGAACAGAGGAGAATCACAACATGTATGCAAGAAAGAGGAAGGCATATATAAGAATTCGAAAAACAGCAGAGAAGCAGTGAGAGAACAATATAGCAAACAAGGCCAAGGATCAGCATAAATTCCTATATATCCACACGAGTAGGAAAAATTGGGCAAATTTGCAAGTAATCAGGCTACACAAAAGAGATGGTTACACAAAGAATGATAAGGAATTGGGCGAGGAACTAAATGCTTCCAGTAAATTTTTAAGATTTAACTAGTGTTGATCCCAGTTCTGTGACTTCTGTTGGAACAGGAACCACCAAGGGAAAACATGATCGAAATAGAAATGACACCAGTAAGAGTACGGAAACAATTATAGAGGAGTTGCCTGTGATCAAACCCCTATTGTCCCTGGCAAGATTTCACCATGATCCTAAGATGATCTTCCTGTGGATCCTAAGAGGATCTCACTATGGATCCTAAGAGAATCTCACTATGGATCGTGAGAGGCAGCTGTAGCACTGTGTGGACTCCTTGCTTCAGTTTTCAACTCTTCACTAGAAATGAGGAAGTTTCCTGACATTTGTAAAATGGCAAATGTGGCATCTATATTCAGGAAAGGAGGACGACAAGAGCCCGCAAACGACAGACTGTTATCGCTAACAAGTATTCCCTATAAGATAATAGAGAGACTGATTATAAGAAGGCACGAAGAACATTTACAACATATACACATTTTATTTCCAAGCTTCAGAATGGATTCAGGAAAGAAAATCCTGCTTAACAAATTTATTACAGTTCTAGAACAAAATGACAATACTTAAATAGGAGAGAGAGAGCTGAGCAGACTGCTTTTCCTAGATTGCCAGGAAGCTGTTGACACCGTTCCTCTCGAGTGACTTTCAGGTAAATTAGAAAAACAGGTTGGTGTATCGGGAAGAGTTCAAAAGTGAGTGAAGGATTACCTTCCAGTAAGAGGCAACGAATCATAACAACATAATAGGTCTCACACTGGAAAGAAGTAATATATATGCAGTACCTCAAGGGCCTGTATTAGAGCTCATCCTGTTTCAAATATACGCAAATGATCTACCAGGGGAATTAAGCTTATTTTATGAACGTTTGCTGACGATGCAAAAAAGGTAAGAGGACTGCAATACATTACACGATGAACACGATAATCTCAAGAGATCATCTGAGGAATGGCTACTAGAGTTATATCCTGACACTAGCAAGGTGATGAGGATAGGAATTGGAGAAAGAAGTCCTAAAATGCAGAACAGTATGAAGAGAAGACCACTTCCAACTTCTAACAAAGGGAAAGGTTCAGGAGAGGTCATTACTCGATTTCTAACACCGGAGGCACACATCAGCAGAATATCGAGGACATCTTATACCATGCTGGCAAACGTCCGGATGTTCCCTCAGGAACGTGGACAAAGATTCCTTCCAAGAGCTGTATACATGCTTTATGGGATCTTTTATTTCTTGTATTTATATGTACAAGAGTTCTTACATTCTTGTACAGCCACCAGTCGCGTAGCGTTTCGGGCAGGTCATTAATCCTAATTTTCCCCTGGAATACGACCGGCTAAATCGCTTAACAACCCGGTACCCATTCACTGCTGGGTGAACAGAGGCTACAGTTAAGGATTGGCGCGTAGTTAATCCTTCCCAGCCAGGATAGGAACCCAGGCCAAATCGCTCGCGGGGCGCTGAGCGAGTGTTTTACCACTACGCCACGGGGATTGGTAACGCATATTTACATTTAAGAAGTACATTAAATGTACTTTGACATTATGTGTCAAAAGTACATTATATAATATATTTACACTTAAAAAAAAAACATTATTAACTATGCTGCCCCGACAAAGGATCGCTACATAAAGAAATAAAATAAAAAACTAAAAGTTCCTAAAATATGCAATAAGGTTCGTTCATTGAACCAAGAAAACTGTGCTATGAAAAAAAAACTTGAAGAAACTGAGCCTCACTTTACCGGAAGAAAGAAGGGATAGGGTTGACATGATAACGAAGTAAAAGATACTAAGGTGGGATTGAAATGTTAAAAAAGAAGCAATGTTTAACTTAAGGAAGAGTAGAATGTGAGAACATAAGTGGAGACTGCAACCACAGATGGATCATTTAGATATCAGAAAGAACTTACTCAGTCTCAGAGTGGTAAACAAGTGGACCGGACTACATGAGGAAGATGAGGGCCAAAATCGTCGCATACTTTTAAATGTAAATATGATGAGAAAAGTGAGTGAAATGAGACTGCTTTGAACTAATGATATTCGTTATTCGGAGCTTAAAAGCTCGACTCTGCAAGCACAACTAGGTGAGTACATACACACACACATACACACACAGGGGGGCTCACGGCTGAGTAGAGAGCGCTCTGGGGTCGTAATCCTAAGGGCCCGGGTTCGATCCCCGGCGAAGGCGAAGACAAAGGGGCAGTTTCTTTCACCCTGATTCACCTGTTCATCTAGCAGTAAATAAATACCTGGCAGTAAGACAGCTGCTACGGGCTGCTTCTTGGGTGTGTGTGTGTGTGTGTGTGTGTGTGTGTGTGTGTGTGTGTGTGTGTGTGTGTGTGTTTACTAGTTGTGTTTACTAGTTGTGTTTTTGCGGGGGTTGAGCTTTGCTCTTTCGGCCCGCCTCTCAACTGTCAATCAACTGTTTACTAACTACTTTTTTTTTTTTTTTTTTTTTTTTTTTTCTCCACACCACACACACACACACACACCCCCCAGGAAGCAGCCTGTGACAGCTGACTAACTCCCAGGTACCTATTTACTGCTAGGTAACAGGGGCATTCAGGGTGAAAGAAACTTTGCCCATTTGTTTCTGCCTCGTGCGGGAATCGAACCCGCGCCACAGAATTACGAATCCTGCGCGCTATCCACCAGGCTACGAGACCCCTTGTGTGTGTGTGTGTGTGTGTGTGTGTGTGTGTGTGTGTGTGTGTGTGTGTGAGAGAGAGAAATCTATAAAGTAGACATAATAGAGGAAAAGAGGGAGTGTCTAGGTAGGTTTCCCCTTCTTAGGCACAACCATCCTGGACCCTCCCTGTTTCCCTACTTCAGGGGAATCAACATAAATTAAGGAAGGACAGAAGAGAGTCAGTTTCAAGGTGAAGTACTCTAACATAGACGAGATTACAAGCAAAGCAAGTGAACTAAGTGAAAGACCACAAGAAGTGAACTCAGATGTAATTGGACTCAGAGAAACAAAACTCTCAGGAATCATAACGAATGCCGTGTTTCTCCAGGACTACACTGTAATAAGGAAAAAGAGGGAAGGAAGGGAAAGAGGCAAAGTGGCCCTACTAATGAGAAAGGAAGGGAGTTTCAAGGAGATGGATATCCCAGGCTACGAGAGATTCAGAGACTACATAACAGGCATCATGACGATGGGAGGACCATGAATTGTAGTATCAGTGATATATAACCCTCCACCAAATGACAAAAGAATGACCGGCAAGAGTATGACAACAACAACATGGCAGTTAACACTATACTTGAGATGGTAGCCTCTGCTGCCTGTAGAAATAAATCCCATCTGCTCATCATGAGGACTTCAATCACGGAAGGATAGACTGGGAGAACAAGGAACCGCATGGAGGTGAGGATACATGATAAGCTAAACTATTGGAGGTAGCGACAAGAAACTTTGTAAGCCAGCATGTCAGGAAACCCACAAGCATGAAAGGAAACAATGAGCTAGCGAGACTTGCCCTAGTCTTCACTCTGAACGACTCTGACATAAGGGAAATCGGTTTCAAGGTCCCAGTAGGAATGAGCGACAACAGTGTACTGACGTTTGATTATCTGGTCGAAAAAGGGTAAATGAACTCGAGGAGGGGGAACTGAAAACAAAAGGCTGGAATTCAGAAAGGGAAACTATGATGAGATAAGAAAATTCCTAACAGATGGGAAACAGAGCTCAGGGGAAAGACGGCCCAAGACATGATGGATTACATTACGCAGAAGTGTAAGGAAGCAGCAGACAAGTTTGTCCCAATCCAAAAGGAAAACAACGAAATGAAGATGAGAAACCCATGGTTTAATCAGAGATGTAGGCTAGCTAAGCAGCACAGTAAACGGGCGTGGAGAAACTATAGAAATAACAGGACACTTGAGAGCAGAGAAAGATACCAGAGTTCCAGGAACGAATACATCAGGGTGAGAAGACAGGCAGAAGGGCAATACGAAAATGACATCGCAAGGAAGACAAAGACTCAACCTAAATTCCTGCACAGCCATATCTGGAGAAAAACAACAGTAAAGGAACAGGTAATGAAATTGAGGATAGGGCAGACAGATTCACTACAAACGACAAGGAAGTGTGCAAGGAACTGAAAAAAGAAATTTCAGCAGGTCTTCACATTAGAGCAAGAAGAAGTTCCAAAGAGAAGAGATGGAATAGTTATCCAGGCACCACTAGAAGAGTTTAAGATTACCAATGGGGATGTAAGAAAGCTTTTGCTAGAGTTGGATGTGACAAAGGCTATAGGCCCAGATGGAATCTTCCCCTGGATACTAAAGGAAGAAGCAGAAGCTCTGTGCCCGCCACTCGCCATGGTGTAAAACAAATCACTGGTAACTGGTGAACTGCCAAAAATTTGGAAGACAGCTAATGTACTCCCGAAATTCAAGAAGGATGATTGACAGAAGGTACTAAACTTCTTAGGGACGTTAGGGACACTGGCCTTGACAGAAGGATCCGTCCATAACTTGCGTACCATGCAAGTTGACGGAGAAGATTGTGTGAAAAAACTAGTGGAACATCTGGAACGGAAGAACTTTGTTTCATAACATCATCATGGGCTCAAGGATGGCAAATCATGCCTCACAGGATTGACTGAATTCTATGACCATGCAACAAAAACCAGAAAAGAAGGAGAGGGCTGGGCAGACTGCATATTTTTGGATTGCCAGAAAGCCTTTGAAACAGTTCCACATAAGAGTCGAGTGCACAAACTGGAGATGCAGGCAAAACCACATCTAATAATGCAAAAATTATGAGGAGGATTAAGATAGAGGAAGTTAGTATGAGGCTACAAGATGACATAAACAAACTGAAGGAATGATCCAATAAATCTCTACTAAAGTTCAACCCAAGTAAATGTAAGGTAGTGAAAGTAGGTAGATGAAATAGGAGGCCAGACACTGGATACCAAATGGGATATGACGTCCTTCACGAAACGGACAGAGAGAAAGATCTAAGAGTTGATATCACGCCAAACCAAGGCTCCTGAAGCGCACATCAAAAGAATAACATCGGCGGCGTATAAGAGGCTGGCTACTTCACTTCACTTCACGTCACTGGAAGACAGCACCACATACACAGTTCTCAAGAGTAGACAAGGATGGATAATTTAACACGGGAAGTACACGCACAAGGGGGACACAGGTGGAAGCTGATTACCCAAATGAGCCATAGAAATATTTGAAAGAATTTTTTCAGTGTCAGAGTAGTTAGTAAATGAATGCACTAGGAAGTGATGTGGTGGAGGCTGACTCCATACACAGTTTCAAATGTAGATATGATAGAGCCCAGTAGGCTCAGGAATCTGTTCACCAGTTGATTGACAGATGAGAGGCGGGACCAAAGAGCCAAAGCTCAACCCCCGCAAGCACAATTAGATGAGTACAATTAGGTGAGTACACACACACACACACACACACACACACACACACACACACACACCTCCCTTTTCCTTCCAGTCCTCCCTCTCCTTTCATCCTTTACCCTCCCTGCCTCCCCTTCACTTGACCCCCCCTCCCATCACCCCAGTATCCTCTGAGACTCTGTTATCCACCTCACAATTCCTCACACCCATGGCACAGCTTCCCCCACCAGCAGAACACTCACCAAGGAGGCGATTTGAGAAGGGACAGAAGAAAGTGAGCCTCAGGGCAATGTACAATAAAATAGATGGAATTACAAACAAAGCAAATGAGCTTGAAGAATGGGTACTAGAGGAAAACCCAGACATAATATCACTCACAGAAACAAAGCTAAAGAAAACCATAACAAATGCAGTATTCCCACAAGAATATTATGTAATGAGGAAAGAGAGAGAAGGAAGAGGAGGTGGTGGTGTAGCCCTGCTGGCAAGAAAGGGCTGGGACTTTGAGGAGAGGGTTATTCAGGGCTGTAAGGGTTTCAGTGGCTGCATTGCAGGTACCATAACAACTGGAGGACAAAAAATTATAGTCGTAGTCATATATAATCCACCACCAAATGACAGAAGACCCAGACAGGAATATGATAGAAACAACATGGCCACCATTAACATAATAGAGAGAGCAGCTTCTGTTGCCAGCAGGAATGGATCTGGACTACTAATAATGGTAGACTTCAACCACGGGAAAATAGACTGGGAGAACAGGGATCCGCATGGAGGAGCAGAAAGGTGGAGAGCTATGCTGCTGGACGTGGTAACAAGAAACTTTCTAAGCCAGCACATCAAGGAACCAACAAGAATGAGAGAAGATGAACCAGCCATGCTCGATCTGATATTTACCCTAAATGAGTGGGATATAAGGGAAGTTAAGATGGAAGCACCCTTCGGAATGAATGACCACAGTGTATTAAACTTTATGTACCTGGTAGAGCTAGGAATTATCTCCCCCCAAAAAGAAATTGGGAAACAAAAGGCTCAACTACCGCAAGGGAAAATATGAGATGAGGCGTTTCCTAAGGGAAATACCTTGGGACACAGACCTCAGAGATAAGTCTGTACAAGATATGATGGACTATGTGACCCAAAAGTGTCAGGAGACAGTAAACAGGTTCATCCCGTGCCAAAGGGAAAAATCCGAGAAGCAAAAGAAAAATCAATGGTATAATAGGGCAAGTTTGGAAGCAAATGGACTGAACAAAAGGGCGTGTAAGAACTTCCGGAATAACAGAACACCAGAGAGCAAAGAGAGATACCAGAGAACCAGGAATGAGAATGTTAGGGTGAGAAGAGAAGCAGAGAAAAATTATGAAAATGATATAGCAAACAAAGCCAAGACCAAACCAAAGCTACTCCATAGTCACATCAGGAGGAAAACAACAGTGAAAGAACAGGTAATGAAACTTAAAACAGGCGAAGACAGATATAGAGAGAATGACAAAGAGGTGTGTGAAGAACTCAACAAGCGGTTCCAGGAGGTCTTCACAATAGAACAAGGTGAGGTCATTGTGCTAGGAGAAAGGGAAGTAAACCAGGCGGCCTTGGAAGGGTTCGAAATTACGAGTGAGGAGGTCAAGAGACACCTGCTGGATCTGGCTGTTAGAAAGGCTGTTGGTCCAGACGGGATCTCACCATGGGTACTGAAAGAGTGTGCAGAGCCACTTTGCTTGCCACTCTTCATAGTGTATAATAGGTCACTGGAGATGGGAAACCTACCAGAAATATGGAAGACGGCAAACGTGGACCCAATATACAAAAAGGGCGACAGGCAAGAGGCAATGAACTACAGCCAGTGTCCTTGACTTGTATACCATGCAAGGTGATGGAGAAGATCATGAGACAAAACCTAGTAACACATCTGGAAAAAAGGGACTTTGTGACAAATCGACAACATGGATTCAGGGAGGGTAAATCTTGCCTGACTGGCTTAATAGAATTCTACGACCAGGTGACAAATATTAAGCAAGAAGGCTGGGCGGACTGCATTTTCTTGGATTGTCGAAAAGCCTTTGACACAGTACCGCATAAGAGGTTGGTACATAAGCTGGAGAGACAGGCAGGTGTAGCTGGTAAGGTGCTCCAGTGGATAAGGGAGTACCTAATAGGAAGCAGAGACATACGGTGAGGGGTGAGACCTCGAATTGGCGTGAAGTCACCAGTGGAGTCCCACTGGGCTCTGTACTCGGTCCTATCTTGTTTCTGATATATGTAAATGATCTCCTGGAGGTTATAGATTCATTTCTCCCAATGTTTGTTGACGATGCCAAAATTATGAGAAGGATTAAGACAGAGCAGGACTGCTTGAGGCTTCAAGAAGACCTAGACAAGCTGAAGGAATGGTCGAACAAATCGTTGTTAGAGTTTAACCCAAGCCAATGTAATGTAATGAAGATAGACGTAGGGAGCAGGAGGTCAGATTCTAGGTATCATCTGGGAGATGAAATTCTTCATGAGTCAGAGAGAGAAAAAGACTTGGGGGTTGACATCACGCCAGACCTGTCCTCTGCAGCCCATGTCAAGAGGATAACATTAGCGGCATATGCCAGGCTGGCCAACATAAGAACGGCATTCAGAAACTTGTGTAAGGAATCATTCAGAACTTTGTATACCACATATGTCAGGCCAATCCTGGAGTATGCAGCCCCAGCATGGAGTCCATATCTAATCAAGGATAAGACCAAACTGGAAAAGGTTCAAAGGTTTGCCATCAGACTAGTACCCGAGCTGAGAGGTATGAGCTACGAGGAGAGGCTACGGGAATTAAACCTCACTTCGCTGGAAGGCAGAAGAGTTAGGGGGGACATGATCACCACATTCAAGATTCTCAAGGGAATTCATAGGGTAGATAAAGACAGGCTATTTAACACAAGGGGCACACGCACTAGGGGCCACAGGTGGAAACTGAGTGCCCAAATGAGCCACAGAGATATTAGAAAGAACTTTTTTAGTGTCAGAGTGGTTGACAAATGGATTGCATTAGGAAGTGATGTGGTGGAGGCTGACTCCATACACTGTTTCAAGTGTAGATATGATAGAGCCCAATAAGCGCAGGAACCTGTACACCTGTTGATTGACGGTTGAGAGGCGGGACCAAAGAGCCAGAGCTCAACCCCCGCAAGCACAATTAGGTGAGTACACACACACACACGCACACACACCATCCATGTTCTCTCTCTTGCATCACGACCTTTTAAAAAAAAAGAGATGTCGTGTTCTTGCAGCTGAAGCACTTAGCGAAGTCTCACGCTCTCCCAGCACCAGGGTGACACTCTAGGGAGACAGGGAGCCAGGGTGCCAGGGAGCCAGGGTGCCAGGGAGCCATGGTGCCAGGGAGCCAGGGAGACAAGCTGCCAGGGAGACAAAGTGCCAGGGAGACAGGTAGCCAGGGAGACTGAGAGACAGGGAGACTGAGCTAGGGAGCCAGGAAGCCAGTGAAACAGGGAACCAGAGAGCCAGGGAGACAGGGAGAAAGGGAGATAGGGAGAAAGGGAGATAGGGAGAAAGAAAGACAGGGAGAAAGGGAAACAGAGAGCCAGGGAAACAAGGAGCCAGGGAGAAAGGAAGCCAGGGAGTCAAGGAGTCACAGGCAGACAGAAAGACAGGGAGCCACGGTGCCAGGGAATCAGGGAGCCAGGGAGACAGAAAGACGGAGTCAGGGAGATAGGGAGACAAGGAGCCAGGGAGTCAGGGAGATAGGGAGCCAGGTAGACAGGAAGACAGGGAGCCAGGTCGACAGGAAGACAGGGAGTCAGTGAGGCAGTGAGACAGGGAGCCAGGTAGACAGCGAGACAGGCTGAAAGAGAGATAAGGAGAAAGTGAGACAGGGAGCCAGGGTGCTAGGGAGCCAGGTAAACAGGGAGCCAGAGAGACAGGAAGAAATTGAACCAAAGAGACAGAGAGCCAGGGAGCTAGGGAGACAGGGAGTCAGGGAGTCAGGGAGCCAGGGAGCCAGGGAGACAGGGAGCTAGGAAGACAGGGAGACAGGGAGCTAGGGAGACAGGGAGCCAGGGAGACAGGGAGCTAGGAAGACAGGGAGCCAGGGAGACAGGGAGCTAGGAAGACAGGGAGCCAGGGAGACAGGGAGCTAGGGAGACAGGGAGCTAGGGAAACAGGGAGACAGGGAGCTAGGGAGACAGGGAGCCAGGGAGACATTGAGTCAGGGAGCTAGGGAGCTAGGGAGACAGGGAGCTAGGGAGACAGGGAGCTAGGGAGACAGGGAGCCAGGGAGACAGGGAGCCAGGGAAACAGGGAGCTAGGGAGACAGGGAGCCAGGGAGACATTGAGTCAGGGAGCCAGGGAGCTAGGGAGACAGGGAGCTAGGGAGACAGGGAGCCAGGGAAACAGGGAGCTAGGGAGCCAGGGAAACAGGGAGCTTGGGAGACAGGGAGCCAAGGAAACAGGGAGACAGGGAGCTAGGGAGACAGGGAGCCAAGGAGACAGGGAGACAGGGAGTCAGGGAGCCTGGGAGACATTGAGCCATTGAGCCAGGAAACCTGAGAGCTGGGAGAAAAGGAAACAGGGTGTCAGGGAGCCAGGGAGACAGAGAGCAAGGGTGCCAGGTAGACAGTGACAAGGGAGCCAGTGAGCCAGGGAGACAGGGTGCTAGAGAGCCTGGATGCCAGGGAGCCAGGGAGACAGGGAGACGGGGAGACAGAGATGTTGGACGCCCTGGTATAATGGCCGCCATCTTGCTCTTGCATGCCTACTCAGCACCTCTCAGAACAAGGAGCCTGTTGTATGCTGGTCTGGGAAGCAACGTGGACCTCACTCCATAAGCAGATCAGCGTCAACCCTCGCCCCACACAAACGCACAAGCACCATAGCTACGTGGCCCACTACATATATTATATATCTATATAAATAAAAATGGAAATGTTCGTTTGTTCAAAATCTCTAATCTCCGAAAGTTCTTCACCGATTACTTTGAAATTTTCTCACAACATACCAATCGCATCCGAGCGTGTTTTTATATACATACTATATAGATGTTACGTCTGTGACGGGAAAAAACATGCTTTTCATGAAAAACTGTGTTTTTCGTGTGTTTTTTATGTGAGGGAAATCTTCGAAACCACTTTACTGATTGATTTGAAATTTTGACACAACGTTGCATTCGAATAGGCGCGTGTTGTCATATATCTGCTATATACATGCCTCACCTGTGAAAATAAAAAATATGCTTTTTTTGAAAAACAGCGCCATCTGTTGGACGTAAGCGCAATACATACTGTAATCACCGAAAGTTCTTTACATATTGCTTTGAATTTTTGACACCACGTTCTAATCGAATTCGCATGTGTTTTTATATACCTACTGTACAGATGTAACACCTGTGACAGGTAAATCATGCTTTTTCTTGAAAAACAGCGCCATCTGTTGCATGTAATAGCAAGACACGCTATACTAAATGTGTTACGATTCCTTTTCAATGTTTCCGATTGCGTTATTAAATCTAATTTTCATAGATTTTTATTTATTTTAACTTTGATTTAATTATTTTGTGTGACATTGTGTTGGAATTGAGCTGTGGTGTTTACCATACCGTTATTTTCGTTATGTCACGTCTGTGACACGTAAATTCCTGCTTTAAAAAAAAAAACATCTGTTGCACATAAATGCAACACACGCTATCCATATAAATAAAAATGGAAATGTTCATTTGTTGAAAATCGCTAATCTCCGAAATTTCTTTACTGATTGCCATGAAACTTTCACACAACGTTCCATTCTCATACGAGCGTGTATTTATATACCGACTATATAGATGTCACGTCTGTGACAGGTAAAAAAACATGCTTTTAAAGAAAAATTGTTTTTGATGTGAGCTCTCATGTGAGAGGGGAAATCTCTGAAACCTCTTTACTGACTTTGAAATTTTGATTCAATGTTTCAATAGAATATGCGCATGTTTTTATACACCTACAATATGGCTCCTGAGCTACCGTGCAGTGAGGACGTGTCGCCTGCTGCTCCGGTGGTTTGAGTCGGTTCTCACTACGTGTAGAGAGCCATGGGGAAGGCTCAGCGCAAGAGGGAATGGAAGCAGCTTTCGGACGTGGAAGGACGGGGGACCGATGTGCCGCAGGCCCCAAAGAAAACTGCTATCGAGGCTTTACCACTTGCTTCTACCAGCAAGTCAGCGGACGTAATGGACCTAGAGAGGACCGCGTCAGTCACACTCCAGTCAGTGTCAGTCAATGCTTCTCTGTCCGCAACGCTGCCGCGGGACGGCAGTATGAGTCAGGAGAGGACACCACCGGTTTCACGCCAGCCAATGTCGGCCATTGTTCCTCTCTCCACAGCCCAGCCGCAGGACAGCAGTATGGGACAGGGGAGGACACCACCAGTCTCACACCAGACATCGCCAGCCTCTGCACTTCTTCCGAAATTCAAGATCATGCAGACCGACCACTTTCCTACAGCATATGGAGTAGTAACGGCGATGGAAAAAGAACAACCAGAGCTCAAACTTTCCATTACAGTCAACCTGAAGGGAGAAATAATACTGACACCTCAAGACCAACAGACTGCACATTACTTAGAGAAGGTAAGAGTCCTGCAGGGAAAACCTGTGTGCTTGGTAAAGCTGGACCCTTCAGAACGACGCACACGAGTCGTGCTTTTGGGATACCCAATCGACTTTCCCCTGGATCCAGTGCTAGAACACAAGCAAGTCCTGAGTGCGGAACGTTGCCACACAAAAGTAGACAAGGCAGCGACGCGTCAGGTTCTGGTGACCGTCATGGGACATGTGCCGGAAACTTTCGGTCTTGGAAATTGGGGGACATACCGACAGAGGCCATACGTCCCGGAACCCCTACGCTGCTTCAGGTGTCAGAAATACGGCCACCATCAGTCACGCTGCACAGGACAGGAGAGGTGCGGAGTGTGCAGCCTGAGACCTCCCACCAAAGACTGTATTGCCAAGCACAAGGCAAACCAGACCACAACAGCCAAATGTCCAAATTGTGGAGGCAAACATCATGCCTGGAGCACAACCTGCTCTGCACGGAAACAAAAAGTGCAGACAGCTCAGGCCAGGGTCAACACACTGACCAGCGGTACATCCACCAACACCAACGTCTGGAACACTTGTGCACAGCCACAACAGCCACCCGCTCTCACAGAGCAAAATTTCCCGAATCTGTCAATTCCGAATCAGACATTACACGAAAGTGTTGCAGAAGTCCAGCAAGTGCAAATGAGCAGAAAACACTTACTTTCGGAATCTACTCACCAGCTATACAGTTTTACCGAGGTCCAGCTGCAAACCATCATGAAGATCATGGCAGAGACCATTATCAATTGCCTACAGATGACGCAGAACGCCTCACAACAACAGACTCAAGACATCACTTGTGTGATAATGGACAAGATCGTGCAGCAGACCACAGTTACACGAGAAATAGACAGTCTCCGACAGGATGGAGCACAAGAGGACAAACAACGCAACTTGGACATACTGACTACCAACAACAGTCGGCTAGTCAAGACTCCGGGACATCAATATTCACAAACGCAACTGCAAGACGCAGTGACCACCCACGATCAACAGAATCTTCCAACACAGGTGACAGACAACAACTGCCAATGCAGTCTGATCTGCAGCAACGCCAACAAAGACGTATTGAACAGCAGAGATGCGCAGGTTCCGCCAACACAAGAAACGGCCGCGAGCAATCAATGCAGTCCGACTTGCAGCAATACCAACAACAAAGTGATGGACCACAGTTCTGCACAGATTCCAACAATGCCGGGGTTGACCACGGACAATCAATGCAGTCCGACCTGCAGCACTTCCAACAACATAGCGATGGACCACAGTTATGCACAGATTCCAACAACGTCGGGGATGACCACGAACTATCAATGCAGTCCGATTTGCAGCGACACGACTTGCGAGGCGGAGAATATAGAGGTCGATTCCGAGGAGGAGTTCTAGTAGAACAAGCAACACCAACCGAACCCGTCGTCTGGCCATTACGAATTCTGCAGTGGAACATACAAGGTCTTGGAAATAAAAAACACACACTTCAGGAGGCTGCAATCAGCACGAAAGCAGATATAATCGTTTTGGAAGAAACTCTTTTCCCAGCCACGAAATCCTTCAGATTAGCTGGATATCAGCACTATGTTCTCCCGTATGAGCAGGGGAGACTAAGAGGATTAATGACCCTAGTCAGAAACACCATACCCAGCAAGAAAATAGACTCGGTTTCATGTGGGGATGGAGTAGAGGTATTAGCAGTTACAGTGAATATGGCTAATTTTGAGCTCCTCATATACAACGTCTACAAGCCCCCTAGACGTAAACTAGAAGCAGAGGCAGTGCTTGCCTTGGCCACGCAGGAAAATTTAATTATTGCTGGAGATTTTAATGCTCATCATCCAGAGTTAGGTGCAACTGGGCCAGCCAATGCAGATGGGCGCCATTTAGCTGCAGCTCTGCGAGAAGTACCTGAAATTACACTTCTCAACACTGGGGAACCCACTCACATTCTAGGAGGTTCCCTTGATCTTACATTCATCTCCACAGCACTCCAGCAACAGGCGAAGTGGGAAGTAGACCCGGTGATCACCAGTGACCACTATGCTACTGTCACGACACTCAACCTGGCACGACCTCCTACACCTCCTGCGCAGCCTCGGTGGAATTTAGGAAAGACCAATTGGAATGTATACCAGGAAGAACTTGAAAAATGGTATGCAACGTACACGCCACCTGAGGATTTGAACATACACGAGACCAATCTGCAGGAAGCCGTTGCAGCTGCTGCGAACAAAGGTATTCCAATCATTATCACAGGTAACACGAAACGAAAGAACTATTGGTTCTATAGTAATGACGTTAAAGAACAGAACCACAGAGTCAATATCTTCAGAAAACATCTAAAGAGAAACCCCACACCAGAAGGAAGAACTCTGCTACGAGCGGTGATATCTGAAGCAAGGCGAGTTTCTCGAGAAGTAAAGGAGGCAAGATGGTTTGAGTGGTGTCAAACTCTAAATGAACATAGTAGTCTTGGCAAGATATGGGGTCAGATTAAAACTATATCAGGTCGACCAGCCCGGCCACAGGCATGTATTCAACCATTGCAGGAGGCTGAGAGACTTGCTCTCCAATTTGCAGAACGAACAGCTTCATATCAGCTTCCTGCAATGGTCCGAAGGCAGCAAGAACACTTAAAACAAGAGAGGATGACAGTCATTCATGAGGGCTTAGCTATAAATGACGAATGTGACTGTCCCTTCACCGAACAGGAACTAAGTAGAGCCAAAAAGGTGGTAAGGACACTGCACCAGGTGCTGATAACATTACATACTCAATGATCGCACATGCAGGTCCTGCTGGAGACCGAGGGATGTTGGACGTCATCAATGCGTCTTGGCAGCAAGGCAAACTACCGCCCTCTTGGAAGAAAGCAGACATCATACCGATTCCTAAGCCGAATGAACCTGGCAATTACAGACCCATTTCCTTAACATCATGCGTTAGTAAAACTGCAGAACGGATGGTCTTAAATAGGCTACTGTGGAAGACTGGAGACCTTCATAAACACATATTTGGCTTCACTAGAGGTGAAGGTACTGCCAACTGCATAGCAACATTACTAGGAACAGTTAACTCGGGTCCAGCTATAGTGGTCTTCCTTGATCTGGAAAAAGCATTTGAACTTGCAAGCCCGCCAGCAATACTACACACCTTAGTTAAAAAAGGTGTGAGGGGGAAAATGCTAGCATGGATTCAAGATTACCTAAGTCACAGGTATGCCAGAGTAAAGTTGCAAGGACAAGTGTCGGACTTCCACTTGCACGAGAATGGGACTCCACAAGGAGGAGTCCTCAGTCCTAGTCTTTTTAACATCCTTATGGAAAACCTTGTTACCATGTCCTTTACAGAAGGGGTTACATTGCTAAGCTATGCTGATGATCTAGCATTAGTCGTTACGGGTCCTTCACTTCTAAATAAAGCTCAAGGTGCTTTAGATCAAGTGACATCTGAATGCAGTGTTTTAGGGCTAAAAATATCTGCACAGAAGTCTAAGGCGATGAGACTAGGTGGCAAGGCTCCAGACAGGCACCTACGCATTCAGGACATTAACCTTCAGTGGGTTCCACAATATCGATATCTCGGAGTGTGGATTGATTTTAAGATGACATTCAATAAGCAAATTCAATATCTAAAGGAGAAAGCAAAGTCACGAATAAATATAATGAGAGCAATCACAGGGCCCCGTCTAGGAGCGGGACACAGAGTGTTGAGAATGTTTTACATACACGCCGTTCGTTCCCTGGTTGATTATGCAGCGCCTGCCTTACTCACTCTTTCTCCTGGTCAGTGGGCAAACGTTGAGGTTCTTCAAAATGATGCATTGCGAGTCATAACAGGTGCTCCCAGATGGACTAAAATCCTGAACCTAAGACTAGAGACAAAGCTAATGTCGATTGAAATAAGGGTAAAGGGGATTGCTGCGTGCATGCTGACCAAGATATTGACTAGACATAGAATCAGTTCACTTAAAGATTTGATCACTGGAGCACTAACTCTGGACAGAAGAGCCTCCAATAGCAACAGGTGGACCCATTGTGCGATAAACGCCATCGATACATTCGATATGGCAAACACAGTCACTGAGAGGGGTGTCGACGACATACATGCAGACTTTGTTATACAAGCCCCTTGGGAATCACTGCCAGCAGACTTTCAGATTATGGCTCTTGACGGAAAGAAGAACCAGACACATCCTCATCTGCTACGTCACATTGCACAGATGCATATAGAAGCAAACATGGCATCCGACAGCTTCACTTACTTCACGGATGGGTCAGTAGACCAGCAGGGACAGGAAACCGGAGCTGCAGTTAAAGCAGGAAACTCTGTATATAGTTGGAGGCTCTCAAATGGGTGTTCGACTTTACAGACTGAGATGCTAGCCATTCAAAAGGCTTTGGAACATGCTCTTGCTGAACACCGCCAACATGTTATCGTCCATACAGATTCGAGAACCGCCATTGAAACCTTGCAACAGGAACACATATGTGATAACATCCATCTGATCACCAATGTCTTATCATTCATGCACACACTCCACCGACAAGGCCGATGGGTGCTTATCAACTGGGTGCCAAGTCATGTGGGACTATTAGGTAATGACATTGCAGACAAAGCTGCAAAACTTGCTACTAAGAGGAGGAATGTAGACATTTACATACCACAGAGTCTCTCCCAGATGAAGAAAGTGATTCGAAACAGAGCAATGCGAAGGCTGTACAGTGACCACAACACAGCAGTTGCAACATCAGGATCTGCGGGTTGGTACAAGAATTCAACCAACTACGAACCACTTAGTTTGATGAACGGGAGCGGTAGAACAACAGAAGTGCACTTACATCGCATCAGGCTTGGATACCCATGTGCATGGGAAATAGGCTTACGGGTTCCGGAAGGTGAGAGGAAATGTCAACACTGTGGAGAAATGCCCGACAGACCACTGGAACATTATCTAACACAGTGCACAGTTACAAACCCGTTAAGATTTCACCTTCGATTCGACAGAGCAGAGGAAGTTGTTAAACACATATGGCAAAATCTTACTGAAGCGACCATACGGGTCATACATACTCATCCTCCGCCCAGGTAAAACAGAAACGAGCATCACTTAGTGGGCCAGCCAGAGGCTTAGGGCCCGCGCAGGATTATCCCCGCTAAAAAGAAAAAAAAAAAAAAAAAAAAAAAAACTACAATATATATGCCACTCCTGTGTCAGGTAAAAAAAATGATGTTTTGGAAAAAACAGTGCCATCTGTTGAACGTAGGAGCAACACACACTGTAATCTCTGAAAGTTCTTCAGTGATTGCTTTGAAATTTTGACACAACGTTCCATTTGCATACGCGTGTGTTTTTATATACCTACTACACAGATGCCACACCTGTAACAGGTAAAACATGCTGTTTTTTGAAAAACAGTGCCATCTGAAGCATGTAAAATCAACACATACTAAATATGTTAAGATTCCATTTCAATGTTTCTGATTGCATTGATAAATTGATTTTTTATAGATTTCGATTTATTTTAATTTTGATATAATTATTTTGTGTGACATTACATTGGAATTGAACTGTGCTGTTTACCATACCGTTCATTTCGTGAGTACAATTTATATTTTTTTTCGTTTACTTCATTTCGATTTTTGCTGTTCTTATTTTTCAGTGATTGGAACAACAGATCATTTGGGAACACATCAGACATGGAAGTTAGGAAAGGTGGGGAGGACGAGGGGACTGGATTGATGGATGGTGGGGAGGACGAGGGGATGGGGCTGTGGGTAATGGTGGGGAGGACGATGGAACGGGGAAGTGGGGGATGGTGGGAAGGACGACGGGCCGTGGAGTTGAGAATGGTCGGGAGAACAATGGGACAGGGGAGTGGGAGATAGTGGAGAAGACGAGGGGATGGGCGAGTGGGGTAAAGTGGAGAGGACTAAGGGACGGGGGAGTGGATACTGGTGGAGAGGACGAGGGGATGGGGGTATGAAGGGGAGGGTGGGGGGACAGGGAAGGGTTGCTGTGGCTCAGCAACGCATATGCATTGCTGAGCCACAGCAACACGTGGCCGGGTACAGCTAGTATATCTATATAAATAAAAATGAATTGTTCGTTTGTTCAAAATCGCTAATCATCGAAAGATCTTCACCGATTGCTTTGAAATTTTGACACAACGTTACATTCGAATAGGTGCATGTTTTTATATATGTACTATATGCATGTCTCACCTTTTACAGGACAAAAGATGCTATTTTTTTAAACAGCGCCATCTGTTGGACGTAAGAGCAACACACGCTGTAATCTCCGAAAGTTCTTCATCGATTGCTTTGAAATTTTTACACAACGTTCCATTCGAATACACACGTGTTTTTATATACCTACTATATAGATGCCACATTTGTGACAAGTAAAAGCATGCTTTTTTGAAAAACAGTGTCATCTGTTGCATGTAATTCCAACACACACGATATAATAATATGTTATCATTCCATTTCCATGTTTCTGATTGCATTCATAAATTGAGTTTTCATAGATTTTGATATATTTTCATTTGATTTAATTATTTTGTGTGACATCACGTTGGATTTGAGCTGTGTTATTTACCATATTGTTCATTTCATAAGTATAGTTTTTTTTTTATTTTTTTTTTTTTCATTTATTTTTGTTAACTGTTCTACTTATTTTTCTGTGATGGGAACATCAGATCATTGGAACGCATAAGACGAGGGAGTGGGGAATGGTGGGGAGGACGAGGGGACGAGAGAGGCATATGGTGGGGTGGACGAGGGGACGAGAGAGGCATATGGTGGGGTGGACGAGGGGACGAGAGAGGCATATGGTGGGGTGGACGAGGGGACGAGAGAGGCATATGGTGGGGTGGACGAGAGAGGCATATGGTGGGGTGGACTAGGGGACGAGAGAGGCATATGGTGGGGTGGACGAGGGGACGAGAGAGGCATATGGTGGGGTGGACGAGGGGACGAGAGAGGCATATGGTGGGGTGGACGAGGGGACGAGAGAGGCATATGGTGGAGTGGACGAGGGGACGAGAGAGGCATATGGTGGGGTGGACGAGGGGATGGGGGGAGTGGAGGATGTTGGGGACGAGGGAATGGGGGAGTGAGAAGGGTGGGGAGGACAAGGGAACAGGGAAGTGGGGGATGGTGGGGAGGACGAGAGGACGGGGAAGGGGGTAAGGTGGAGAGAATGAGGGGATGGGGGAGTGTGGCATGGTGAGGAGGACGAGGGGACCAGGGAATGGAGAATGGTGAGGAGGACAAAGGGACAGTGGAGTGGGGGATGGAGGGCAGGACGAAGGGATGGGAGAGGGGGGAATGGTAGGGAAGACAAGGGGATGGGGGAGTTGGGTATGGTGGGGAGGACGAGGAGACGGGGAAGTGGGGGATGGTGGGGAGAACTAGAGGATGGGGGAGTTAGGAATGGTGGGGAGGATGAGGGGATGGGGGGAGTGTGGAATGTTTGGGAGGATGAGGGGACAGGGGAGGGGAAATGGTGGGGAGGACAGGGGGACAGTGGAGGGTTTCTGTGGCTCAGCAATGCGCATACACGTGGACGGGTTCAGCTAATTTATAATAAACGAATAAAAAGTCGCAGCCGTTTTGTTCTGCCTTCCTTACCACCAGCTACCTGACCATGATATTGCTGACTGTCGAGCTCACCGCAGTACTAACCAAGTTAACTGGTATAGCTCTGCTCCTCATAATAGCCGGAATGAAGAACCTGTGCTTGCTCTTTTCAAGGCAGAGCCGCAGCTGATGCTACTTCCCACGTCGCTCTCCCCCTCACTAGATGCCTGACGAAGTTGTAAACAGCCTCATGGCTCCCTCACAGTAGGTTGACTAGGTGGACGCTTTCAAGCTGCCCCCACCTGGGTTGCTTCACTGCGTATTCCCGCTCTGTTGTTCCTGCTCTTGGCCTCCAGAGACTCGTTGAAGCAATCGCACTCCGACTCCTCTCGTTTCCTAGGCTGTCTTCAGACTGTTCCTCACAGTCAACCCGTCTCTGTGTAACTTTCAGGTTACGTCTTCATGCGCTACTCGGCCGTCACTGGCCGTCGCTGGCCGCCTACACGCTGGCACTGACTTCATGCTACTGGTCACTGTTCTTACCGACTACATCATATGTTGGGACTACACCGTAAACTTGAGGAAACCTCACACACACACCACAACCCAACCACTTGGACTGGATGGTAGAGTGACGGTCTCGCTTCATGCAGGTCGGCGTTCAGTCCCCAACCGTCCAAGTGGTTGGGCACCATTCCTTTTTCCCCCGTCCCATCCCAGATCCTTATTCTGACCCCCTTCCAAGTGCTATATAGACGTAATGGCTGGGTGCTTTCTACCGATAGTTTCATTACCCCTTCACACATTCTACTGCTCTTCATAAGCATTTGTGGTCAGTAGTCTTAGTGAACACAATACACTGCGGGTGTATGTTGATTACCAGAGCAATCTGACCAACAAGAGGACATACTAGGAATAGCAAGTAGGAAGAAGTGCAAGTATTTGCTCTGATTTACAAGCCCTAAGCAAACAACAGAGGGCCTTGAGATGAATATGACAATTGCAATGAAAATTGCTAAAGGTAATGAAAAAGTAGCCACAGGGGCCAAGGAAGCAAGAGCTTAAATTCAAAGATGAGAGACTACATGAACATTGCGCGAAATCGTATGGGAGAGAACACTGGAAGGGAAGACAGAAAATTAGATAATTGAATTCATGGTTCGGAAATGTACTGATGCAACTGTATATTACCACTAATGCAACAGTACATTTACACTGATGCAACAGTACATTTACACTGATGCAACAGTACATTTACACTAATGCAACAGTACATTTACACTGATGCAACAGTACATTTACACTAATGCAACAGTACATTTACACTGATGCAACAGTACATTTACACTGATGCAACAGTACATTTACACTGATGCAACAGTACATTTACACTGATGCAACAGTACATTTACACTGATGCAACAGTACATTTACACTGATGCAACAGTACATTTACACTGATACAACAGTACATTTACACTGATGCAACAGTACATTTACACTGATGCAACAGTACATTTACACTGATGCAACAGTACATTTACACTGATACAACAGTACATTAACACTGATGCAACAGTACATTTACAGTGATGCAACAGTACATTTACACTAATGCAACAGTACATTTACACTAATGCAACAGTACATTTACACTGATGCAACAGTACATTTACACTGATGCAACAGTACATTTACACTGATGCAACAGTACATTTACACTGAAGCAACAGTACATTTACACTGTTGCAACAGTACATTTACACTGAAGCAACAGTACATTTACACTGATGCAACAGTACATTTACACTAATGCAACAGTACATTACACTGATGCAACAGTACTTTTACACTGATGCAACAGTACATTTACACTGATGCAACAGTACATTTACACTGATGCAACAGTACATTTACACTGATGCAACAGTACATTTACACTAATGCAACAGTACATTTACACTGATGCAACAGTACATTTACACTGATGCAACAGTACATTTACACTGATACAACAGTACATTTACACTGATGCAACAGTACATTTACACTGATACAACAGTACATTTACACTGATGCAACAGTACATTTACAGTGATGCAACAGTACATTTACACTAATGCAACAGTACATTTACACTGATGCAACAGTACATTTACACTGATGCAACAGTACATTTACACTGATGCAACAGTACATTTACACTGATGCAACAGTACATTTACACTGATGCAACAGTACATTTACACTGAATCAACAGTACATTTACACTGATGCAACAGTACATTTACACTAATGCAACAGTACATTTACACTGATGCAACAGTACATTTACACTGATGCAACAGTACATTTACACTAATGCAACAGTACATTTACACTGATGCAACAGTACATTTACACTGATGCAACAGTACATTTACACTGATGCAACAGTACATTTACACTGAAGCAACAGTACATTTACACTGATGCAACAGTACATTTACACTGATACAGCAGTACATTTACACTGATGCAACAGTACATTTATACTGATGCAACAGTACATTAACACTGATGAAACACTACATTTACACTGATGAAACACTACATTTACACTTATGAAACACTACATTTACACTGATGCAACACTACATTTACACTGATGCAACAGTACATTTACACTGATGCAACAGTACATTTACACTGATGCAACAGTACATTTACACTGATGCAACAGTACATTTACACTGATGAAACACTACATTTACACTGATGCAACAGTACATTTACACTGATGCAACAGTACATTTACACTGATGCAACAGTACATTTACACTGATGCAACAGTACATTTACACTGATGCAACAGTACATTTACACTGATGAAACACTACATTTACACTGATGAAAAAGAGAAGTTCATGCTCAAGAAGAACTTGGACGAGAAAAGTCCAGTAACCCCCCCCCCCCCTTGTTCAATGAACAACGCAGGGAAGCTAAAGATGAGCCTTAAAAAGTCTAGATAAACTACACAGAACTGCAAGAAGTGGAAAGCAGAACAACACTCAAGAGAATCACAAATGAATACACCTCAATCGCCAGAAAAGCTGAGAGACAAATTGAAAAAGACAAAATGGTAAGCGCTATGAACCAACCAAAGCGGTTCTATAGCATATATACATATGCTATAGCAAATATATGTATATTATTGGTGGATGAGGTTACTCTTGATGGTGTTTCATATATATATATATATATATATATATATATATATATATATATATATATATATATATAATTCGTTTACTAGTAAATTCCAGAGTAGTTTTATGATGTGTTCGCAAATTCGCTCCAGTTTCAGTTGTGGGAAATTTCCACTTAACATGATAGAGTTTAGCAAGTATTAGTCATGGTCTAGGAACTAAAGAGCAGAGAGCACATGGACTAAGCCTGGCTATCTACAGACCAGCCAAACCCACTGAGAACAGTGATTGCTGGATCATCATATATTCTCCATTTTGTGGCGCTATAAAACAGCAATGGCATCTGTAAGGATTTTACCAGGATAAGTCAATAAATCCAATGGCCATATAAATTATTATGTTGATACTCTTAAATAAATAATTATAATCAATAGTTAACTGTTTTACCAAATACAGTTTGTCGGAAATCCGACACATAACACATAATACACTAACTTGTAACCATCATAAGATATTGTTAATTGACTTTAGTTAGACAGTAAAAAGTTTATAGAGAACGAAATCCGTGACGTCACATCACAAGACGCATTTAAGCAATCACGTATCCTTTAAACAACAGTCTAGTGATTACACTTAATAAAAATATATTCACTATGACTGGATATAGTATAATTATCAATAAGAGTATAGGTTACCTCCCTATTGTCTTAAAACACAAATTTGGAACCAAAATCTCGGGACATGCGGCTCCGAGAAGGAGCAGCAGAGACACAGTTTGTAAATATGACAACACAGAGAGCAGCTCCTTCTCACATTGTCACAGATCTGGATCATTTACCCGCGATCTTCGACAACGAAATCACTAAGTTTCCGACCAACCGAAGATCTCACTAACCTTGGGAAGTATTGTACCCGGTAAAACAAATTAGCTATATATGTCTAATGGCTATTAAAATTATGTACAGGATGTGCCGGTTTTTGATACGCCAATGACACCTAGGACGGGTAAGTCAGGTTTCATAAATTACATAAAGTTTTTTGTTATAACACATTTGTGGATGCAGTTTGGTATTCTGTAATCATTTGGCAGGTGTGGTTCAAGTGAGAGACATCCCTGAGAGCTGTTGCATCTACATGACTTGACCAGACGTTTTACGTGCTTTGACTGCCCCATCAGCCACCACTAACAGTGCCAGCCGCCATTACATGGACAGGAACTGAACCTTTAGTGGCATACTAAACTCTGAGGTTGAAGGAGCAGCCAAACCAGGCCATAACATAAACCATCTATGGCTACCCATTATCTTATATTAACCTTGTAGCTGTACACTATCCCATTAACAATAACACCATTAGAATATTAATGTAGACTATTAACAGCTACCATATGTGGTATAGTCTGCAGTTTTAAACCCCCCAACATGCGTATAGGTAAACTCCTGGCTGATTAAATCTTAAAATGGAGGCCACACCAGCGAGGGAGGCAGACGCCAGCGCACTTAATCAACACCACTTCATCAGTTAACTACATCAAACTACAGTGCCCAGCCCACTGAGAGGGCCATACAAAGTCTTAACAAAGATTCTCACAGAATATTAAAGAATTTGGGCATCCAGATGTCTACACTAAGGTTTAAGGGATGGTTTGTGACACGTTACTTTTGTCAAGGACCCTTGCCAAGATGTTCGTGTGTCACTAACTGTTTCTGTTTCAAGAATTTCGTTATAATATGAGCCTATAACCTCAGAGGAGTAAGTAAATTACTTACCAAGCCATTAAATACAACTAACAGGTTAGATAATATTTAAAGGAGATATATTGCAATTGCTTAAAGATAAAGAATATATTTTGAAATAAATAACGTTACAACAATATTGAATAAAGTAACCATTTTTGCCATTGTTTAAAAATATAGTAATATGTGACAAGAATACCAGAACTAAAAGGTTAGGCCAAAAAATAAAAATAAATTCACGATACCAGTGCATGGGGCACAATAATTAGGATTAATCGTACCTTGACGTACCAAGATTTATTTCCCGGCAGGTCAATAAAAGCAGCATCATCCTGTTGGCTCTCGCTCATGGAGGTGGTATAGTCCCCTAAGGAACACTGGACCACCGAAGGAACCTCAGGCCATACATGAACATTAACTAATCCCAGCAATAGCGGGTAAGAACTTACACAGTTTAGTAGTTTAGTTTCCTTTAATTCTAAGAATGGTATTTTAGGTGTGGGGACATTGAGGGAGTCTTAATAAATCCGTCATCGATGACATGCCGTGAGTATGGGTGGTGGTCAACCCTGACGCTACTGAGCACTAGGGCAAGTAATAGCAGTGACACTGCGCAGGAATTTTGGAATATAAATTGAAGAGAGAGAGAGAGAGAGAGAGAGAGAGAGAGAGAGAGAGAGAGAGAGAGAGAGAGAGAGAGAGAGAGAGAGAGAGAGAGAGAGAGAGAGAGAGAGACAGAGACAGAGACAGAGACAGAGACAGAGACAGAGAGAGAGAGAGAGAGAGAGAGAGAGAGAGAGAGGGGGGGGGGGGGGCTGAAGGTAAGAGAATAGGAAGCTCTAATGTCAACTTTTGGTTCCTGGCAAAGCGTGTGTCAATAAGGTCGATAGAACGTCGGCCCCACATATGTGGGGTCTACGGTTCGAGTCTCCTAGAGCCATTTCTCCCCGATGAATTAACGCTGACGGCATAACCCAGTGAGAGCTTTACATGGGTTTACACACCCATCACACCCTCATTTTACTCTCCCCCCCCCCCCCCCCCCCGGGAATACTCGGTGGTTTTGGGAGCAATAGGTAAGAGTCCGTGAGGTTTAAACAACTATCCATTTAAACAACTATGTATCTACTTATCCATTCATCTATCCATATATCTTTCTGCGAATTCATGCTCATCCATCTATCTATCTGTCCATATCATCTATCTACTGTCGATCTATTCCGTTATCCAACTATCTATCCGTCCATCTATTCAGTTATCCAACTATCTATCCGTCCATCTATTCAGTTATCCAACTATCTATGCATTTATTTATTCGTGGACTCAATCATATTTCGTTCAACTAAACCCTTACTTTTAACAATACATTTTGCCCCTCTGAAATCGATAGAATGATCACATAAACTGGAATGTATATACAATGCACTGGAATGGTAGACTGTACGAATAGCATATGAATCTTGTTTAAAACGTGAGGACGAGGGTGAGTTCTTAATTAACATGAACTTAACTGTATTATTATTTTTTAACACTGGGTTAATATTAAGGTGTTTCAGGGCTGGGGCAAGATTTTCTAGTCCATCAAAATATGGTAATACCAACGAGATTTTTAGTTCTGGTTTAGACTTGGGAGCATGTTTGTAGAACGTCCTTTTTGCTTGACCAAATGTGACATCCAAGAAAGATTTTGGATATTTTAACCTTACCAATTTCATATAATTTAGTTATTTCATCATCAAAATATTCCGGGCTCCAAACTCTCAGGGCTCTGAGAAACATTCCTGAAAATACTGCCCGCTTAACCTAATTATGACGATTAGAGTAATAACGAAAATACGAGCACACATTGGTAGGTTTCCTATACACATGGAATTTGAAACTCCTACCGACTCTATGAATCATGATGTCTAAAAGAGGCAGAACACCATTCCCTTCATTCTCACTTGAGAATCTAATTGACGGAACCAGCGAATTAAGCTGAGAAAATTTTAAGAGGAGGTAAACAGCAAAGGAAGGAACACTTACCGTAGAGTAGACGGCGCAGGCGAAGCTCCCTCGCCGAACTGATCGCCAGCAGCAACAGGAGTTGAGGATCGCCATGATACCTCCTGTGTGGCACACCTGACTTGTCACGTGTGGTCTCCACACCTGTTCACTACACCTTTTATCCCGAACAGTCACACACCTGTTCACCGCCACTTAAACTATCGTCTTGCGAAACACTGAATTGTCATCTTTATGTCTAAACAATTTTTTTCCTTACTAATCTTTATATAATGTTGAAAACTTAATACAAAATTTATTTCAATTTTCCTCTTGTACAAATATTTATATTTTCTCTCACGAAGGGTTCACTTTGTCGATTTTGAGAATGATTTAAAATTTCACTCCTAGAAAAATTTGAAAGAAGATTAGATTAAATATTCAACTCGCAGTACATTTTTTATTTCAAATTACGGTAATTCTTAATAACGAGCCTGAAGAGTTCATATCCAACCCACACACCTGACACCCAACCCACACATCTGACTCCCAACTCACACATCTGACTCCCAACTCACACATCTGACTCCCAACCTACACATCTCACACCCAACTCACACATCTGACTCCCAACCCACACATCTGACTCCCAACTCACACATCTGACTCCCAACCTACACATCTGACACCCAACCCACACATCTGACTCCCAACCCACACATCTGACTCCCAACCCACACACCTGACACCCAACCCACACACCTGACTCCCAACCCACACACCTGACACCCAACCCACACATCTGACTCCCAACCCACACATCTGACTCCCAACCCACACATCTGACTCCCAACCCACACACCTGACACCCAACCCACACATCTGACTCCCAACCCACACATCTGACTCCCAACTCACACATCTGACTCCCAACCCACACATCTGACTCCCAACTCACACATCTGACTCCCAACCCACACATCTGACTCCCAACCCACACATCTGACTCCCAACCCACACACCTGACACCCAACCCACACATCTGACTCCCAACCCACACATCTGACTCCCAACCCACACACCTGACTCCCAACCCACACATCTGACTCCCAACTCACACATCTGACTCCCAACCTACACATCTGACCCCCAACCTACACACCTGACACCCAACTCACACATCTGACTCCCAACCCACACATCTGACTCCCAACTCACACATCTGACTCCCAACCTACACATCTGACACCCAACCCACACATCTGACTCCCAACCCACACATCTGACTCCCAACCCACACATCTGACTCCCAACCCACACATCTGACTCCCAACCCACACATCTGACTCCCAACCTACACATCTGACACCCAACCCACACATCTGACTCCCAACCCACACATCTGACACCCAACCCACACATCTGACTCCCAACCCACACATCTGACTCCCAACCCACACATCTGACTCCCAACCTACACATCTGACACCCAACTGACACATCTGACTTCCAACTCACACATCTGACTCCCAACTCACACATCTGACTCCCAACCCACACATCTGACTCCCAACCCAAACATCTGACTCCCAACCCACACATCTGACTCCCAACCCACACATCTGACTCCCAACCCACACCTCTAACTCCCAACCCACACATCTGACTCCCAACCCACACATCTGACTCCCAACTCACACATCTGACTCCCAACCCACACATCTGACTTCCAACCCAAACATCTGACTCCCAACCCACACATCTGACTCCCAACCCATTCAACTTTCAACCCAGCAGAGCACAGAGCCGTCAGCCCCCTGGTGGACAACACAGCAGAGCACAGAGCCGTCAGCCCCCTGGTGGACAACACAGCAGAGCACAGAGCCGTCAGCCCCCTGGTGGACACCACAGCAGAGCACAGAGCCGGCAGCCCCCTGGTGGACAACACAGCAGAGCACAGAGCCGTCAGCCCCCTGGTGGACAACACAGCAGAGCACAGAGCCGTCAGCCCCCTGGTGGACAACACAGCAGAGCACAGAGCCGTCAGCCCCCTGGTGGACAACACAGCAGAGCACAGAGCCGTCAGCCCCCTGGTGGACAACACAGCAGAACACAGAGCCGTCAGCCCCCTGGTGGACACCACAGCAGAGCACAGAACCGTCAGCCCCCTGGTGGACAACCCAGCAGAGCACAGAGCCGTCAGCCCCCTGGTGGACAACACAGCAGAACACAGAGCCGTCAGCCCCCTGGTGGACAACACAGCAGAACACAGAGGCGTCAGCCCCCTGGTGGACAACCCAGCAGAACACAGAGCCGTCAGCCCCCTGGTGGACAACACAGCAGTGCACAGAGCCGTCAGCCCCCTGGTGGACACCACAGCAGTGCACAGAGCCGTCAGCCCCCTTGTGGACAACACAGCAGAGCACAGAGCCGTCAGCCCCCTGGTGGACACCACAGCAGTGCACAGAGCCGTCAGCCCCCTTGTGGACAACACAGCAGAGCACAGAGCCGTCAGCTCCCTGGCGGACAACCCAGCATGTCAGAAATCCGACACACATATTAACATACAACAATTACCCATTAAGAATCAGAGAATGGGATTTCGTGATGTCATCAACAACACGTATATATATTCACTCTTATTTCTTTTAAACTTTAGTCTAGTGTTTAAACATAATAAAATAGTATTCACCAGGACTTAATTAATAAATATAATTAGCAGTAAAAATATTGCTTGCCTCCTTAGTTCTTAAAACAGAGTATTGAAACAAAAACATTATTGGAACTCAGGGAAGGGGAGGCGAGTCACGTACACAGAAAACTTGTAAACAGAGGAACAGGAGACATGGGCTCCTGGAGTTTTTGCGACATGCTACACGCACGATAGATTACACTATCCTAGTGCCTTGCCACAGCAACCTCTACAAGCACAGGAGAACCTGAGTATCCGACTAGTTATTTTATTTAATTTTGTGAGGCCTTTTATATTTAAATCTATAAAAACTTGCGGTTTATGCTGTGAGTTTAAAACTCAAAGTAAGTTTACTCAGTACTACACACACACAATATTCATGTCACACCTGTACTTTATATGTTGATGTGCCATTAATAATGTCTTTTGCAGGTAAATTGTGATTTGGAGTTACTGAAAAGATAAACTGGCCCATATATACTGTGAAGTTTCTTCCTACCCTGACTGTTCACAGGCGCCACAGTGCCAGGCAACCTTACAAGGCCCTGGACCACATGTGCCACACCCTAACAAATGTTGGATGAAACATATCCAGCCTAAACAGGCTATATCAACGATTCAGCTAAGGCTTTACACTTACTGAACAAATCCACAAGGGCCGTGACGAGGATTACACTTACTGTTATTAATAATACTGTAGATTAGGCCACCATATGTGGTATAATTTATATTTTGCAAGAGGTAAACAATTGTAGTATATAATATACCCTCTCATAGGTGGTATAAGTTATAATTGTCTATGCACAAACTATGTGCAGATAAGTTTTAGCAGACTGAATCAATTATACAGTCCACTTAGAACCATAATAATTCAATATTGAAGTTAACAAAAATATAATAAAAATAAATAAATGCCTGCTAGGATTTTCCCACATAATTATGATCCTCGACGAACCGGATAAGCTAGAATTAAACCAGTTGTTCATCAAATGTAGGATCAACACGAATTAAGTAGTGCAATATTTACACATATATAAATTATAGCAGGAATACACTGCTAAACAATTTTCTAGCCTAACTTACTCAATCCCGGCTAACAATGAACAGCACTTACAGCAGGCACTAATATTGTTCCAAGGACTGAAAAAAACAATTGTCCTATTTCATTACAAGAGGTTGATAAGAGGCTAATTATACCCATAAATGTATATTCAAGTGTTTTCATATAAACATACATAATATTGCACTGTACCAATTACTGCATATTACCATTATTTACAGCCAACTCTTATACAAGGGTATGCAAATACAAATAATAGACTGGAGTTGTACAGCAACCTAGTCTAACTTAATTGTGTTAAGTTGACCAGACCACACACTAGAAATTGAAGGGACGACGACGTTTCGGTCCGTCCTGGACCATTCTCAAGTCGATTGTAATTGTGTTAACCTGGTGTAAGGGTAGGATTTTATACTTGTCTAGAGTTGAACGAACCTATAGTACAGCTTAGCAAGTACATATATTTTATTGTGCAGATTCTTAAGACAACATGTGTTGTGTTGTACATTTACCATACCCATAGTAATAATTTAACTATAATAATTTCACCTTTGAGTGTTTATCTGTGTCTCTGTACCAACTAAGAGTGATAGAGACGAGCTAACTTGAGGTGAAACAAGCATAGATACAAGGTTACCACTCAAATGATAGTGTGTATGATTATATATTGTGTATTAAATAAATGTTGAGCGGTTCTAATTCAAACCCAGAAGCAGCTCAAATCCAAGCCCATCAAGGCTAGGCCCTAGTACAACTGCAGCATGGCTAGCCCAAACAGCCATCATGTCTACTGCAGGAAAAGTGAAAGCAACCCTCACAGGTATAAAAAGTCATTTAACCAGACATCAATAAATGCGAGGATTTATATAAACAAACTTCAGTAATCATGTTGAACTGGAGGGCTATCATAATGATGCCTGGTGAAAATTTGAACAAGTAAGAAACCAAATACAGAAATTTCAGGATGTTCCTAATGACACTGAAATAGATGAAGCAACAATAGAGGCTGTCATACAAGAACATGTAGATTGTGAAGATGCCATTCAAATCAAGTTATAACACTTTGTCAATGAAATAATGCGTTGCAAGGCAACAACAAACATTACAACCACAGCTTCCCATAACCCGACACAACCAGAAGTCAAACTACCATCAATTAGTTTACCTACTTTCTGTGGAACAGAGGACAAAAATTAGGATTACTTCTGGAACAAATTTGTTGACTCAGTAGATGCTAATGCCAATATAGCTAAGATCACCAAATTTACATACTAACAAGCTATATTAAAGGGTTGGGCGTTAAAAGTGGTCTGTAATTTAACATTGTCAAATGACGGCTATGATAGCGCAGTACAGCGCCTTAACGAAAATTATGGTAAACCAGAACGAGCTATCAGATTTTTAACACAAAATTTGGAGGATATACCACCCACAGATGGATCTGCTGACTCATTCCAAGCCTTTAGATTGCAGCCTGAGTCCTTGCTCAAAGCACTTAGCCTTAAAATAAACCTAAGTGAATCGGATTGGATAATTCAATTTCTTGTAAGACGCATGTTCCCCAGTGAAATATTGGATAAGTTGTGTGCCTTACACAACAAATCTTCTCTGACAGTAAAGGAGATTACAGAAGGTTTACACTATGTTATAGAACGACAAAGAGACAACACATATGGTAAATCAACACCTAAACCTTCGTTAACCACCGATAGTAAACAACATCGTACAAAGAGTACTCCAAATAAATTTAAGGGGGCATATAAAAAAATATCGTTATAAATTAAAATTGTTCAATTTGCTTATAAATTTTTTTATGAAATGGTTATAGAAAGGGCTGCAACTGGTCCAAGTTTCACCATCACACCCTAAACAGAAAAGGAGAAAAAAAATACACAACGTATTATGCAACGAATGTTCAACATTCTCAAATAATCTCAGGGAACACATGTGTCAACTAAAGTGTCTACTATGTGCTGTAGAAGCACAAACTCTTGTAATAATTGTAATATGTGTGTTCAATATATTTATATTTAAATTTTTTTTTTCTTTTTTTTTTTTTTGGCCAATTTTTTTTTCTCGTTTGTTATCAAGGGATTTGCATGAAACTTGCACACCTTGCTCAATGGATGCCTATCTGCAAGGGTGCCAATTATGAACGAAATCTGTCGAAGTCAAGCTCAGCTACAGGTAGCCGAACTTGGATCTTTATTTTACTCTGGAAAGTAATTTACACCTTCAAATTACTTCAGAGCTTTCATTTATTAATCGATTTACATGCAAATTACACCCTATATGTAGCGTTTTTGCTTCTACAGACTCTAGTAGACATTTTAGTCCAAAGTCTATTTGTTGATTTTATAAAAAATTATAAATATCATATATTGCATATTTTTTTAGTAGGGTAACTTTGAAAAATTATATTATTGCACTAAACACTTTTTTGATAAAACTGATCACTAGAATCCTTTATTATGTACTTAATTTAATATCTGAGTGTTATAGAAATGATTTTAGTTGACACATGTGTTCCCTGAAACTATTTGAAAATTCGTTGTATAATTCGTTGTTTATTTTTTTCTCCTTTTCTGTTTAGGGTGTGATGATGAAACTTGGACCAGCTGCAGCCCTTTCTATAACCATTTCATAAAAAAAATTATAAGCAAATTGAACCACTTTTAATTTTACATCGATATGCCCCCTTCAACCAACTACCTCCACACCAAGGTGGAAGCAAGGCAGTGTGGGCAAATATGCAGTGGGTCCCTCCAAACCTACAGTTAATGTGTCACCCAAGATAGTGACTCTCAAAGGTACTGTTAAAGCTTGGAGGCCATGTCTATTCTGTGAAGAAGAACATTCCAAGTACAACCGCAAAGCTTACCCTGATCGTGCTACACATGTAAGATGACTCAAGGAGTTGTACAGATGCACCAGGTCTCTAAGATCACATAACCCCGATACCTGTGCAACTCAAATGCGCACCTGCAATAGGTGCAATAAGAGTCAACACCATACAGCACTGTGTGGGGACTCAACTACAAAGTCTCCCAAACCACAGGTGAAGGAAGGAATTTCCACTTCAGTACAGCTCTGTAAAGTACTTCCAGATGTAAGAGTACTATCAGCAAAGTCTGATCATAAATCAGCTTTTCCCACTGCCCAGTTAATCCTTAAAAACAAGAAGGTCCAAGGTCACCATACGTGGATTATTTGACCAAGGATCCCAAATGACATTTATCTCCCAAGAGTTGGTAGATGCCTTGAAACTCAAGTCTGTACAAGAGACAAAAATAGACATAGCAGGATTCCTGACTAACTCAGGAGTCCGAGTCTTCAAGGTGGTACAACCTAGAGTACGTTTAGGCGGTTATGTCCGACCGGTACAGGCTCTTGTAGTATCTAAATTCCCATGAGACCTCTATGTTTTGGTTTAAGAACAACAGCCAAGTTCTTGGAAGAAAAGGGAATCAAGTTGGCTGACAAAATCACGTCTGACAACCTCTCCAATATTGGTATCCATATTGGTTCAGATGTCTACCATAAGTAAATGAAAGGAAAGGACGAAAAACAGGGAATGAACCTGTTAACGTCTGCAGGAAACTATTTGCTAACTGGCCTAGTATTACGGCTGAAGCGACTCATACCTGTAGACCACCAACAAGCCAACCTAGTGATGTTTGCATGACTAGGTGAACAGTCCCTACTACTTTTCAGAGACATGTCCGAGGATGAGCTTGAGCCCAAACTACATAAATTATGGGATCTGGCAACTCTTGGCATTGTCCCTGAACAACCTAGTCCAGATGATGACTGGACTTACAAACAGTATCTGGACTCAGTTGTCTACAGAGATAATCAATACTAGGTCAGGTTACCATAGAAGCTGAATCACCCTCTGCTACCCATCAACCATTTCATGGCACAAAACCAATTATGCTCACAGGTGATGCACTTACAAAGACATACTGAGAACTTGAAATTGTAGCATGATATAATCCAACAACAGCTCGATAACAAATTTATCAAGGTTGTAACAAATGATGACTTAAAGGAAGGGCACTACCTGCCGCATCACCCAGTACTGAAAATTTCAGCTACTACTCCAATAAGTATAGTATTTAACTGCAGTGCTAAGACTAAGCAGAATAGTGATTCATTGACTGAGTGCAATCAAACTGGCCCTACCCTGGCTATACGACATGCTGTTAAAATTCTGCATCTGGACTTATGCATATTCAGCCAACATTAGCAAGGCCTTTTTTAGGGTAGGTCTCCAAGAAGAAGACCGTAACTACATCAAGTTCCTATGGATCAAGGATCCTAACGATCCAAACAGTGAATACAGGTTCGTGTCACTTTTGTTTGGTGCTACTTCATCTCCATTTCTTCTTCAAGCTACCTTGGCCCACACACTTGAAGAAGTCTAATAGCCCAAGTAAAACTGAAATTAGCAACACCCTGTATGTGGACAATTTCCAAGGACCAACCAGCAGCGAAAGTAAACTGCTGAATATATATAGAGACCAATCGAGAATTATTGGGAGCAAATATGCCTTGCCAGTCGTGGGTCCATAACAATACTAAATTAAATAAACTGATCAAACAGAATTTTCCGACTACAAGTTTCCCCAGAAGGCAAAGGTAATAGACCTCGAATGGGATACAACTTCAGATCAGTTGACCATCAAGTCGGTGGAACCAAATACCACCAACCTAACAATGAGAAAATTACTTTCGCAAGTCAGTAAATCCTTTGACCCATTGGGACTATTAAGTCCAATCTTGATAAATGGAAAGTTGATAATGCAGGAATGCTGGCAACAGAAGATAGGCTGGGATGATCTTATAACACCTGCGTTACAAGAAAAATGGCAAGGGCTGGTGAAAGATTTAAGTATCCAGGAGTCTGTCAAGTTCCCTCGGAACACAGTAAATGAAAAATAACCAATTAAGCTACATGTATTCTGTGATGCCTCAGGAAAGGCTTATGGCAGAGTAGCTTACCTGGTTTCAAATGGGTAAGCCAATTTGCTCACCTCAAAGGCCAGCGTAGCACTGTTAAAGAAACGATCATTGCCACAACTGGAGTTAACAGTTCTACTGTTAGGAGTAAGATTTGTTCATTATCAGATCAAGGTCTTCAGCAACATCACTTTGAAGAAACAGTGGTATGGTCAGATAATGAGGCAGTGCTACAGTGCGTGAAAAATAATAACAGTAAAAATCCTTATGTGAGTAACCGTGTTAAGGAAATACGAGAGTTGTCAGCAGGGTACAAATTGAGATATGTACCCACCAAGGAGAATCCAGCTAACTATCTCTCCCACGACTTGACTTTACAGCAATTAACCAAAGCAGAGATGTGGTTAACGGACCTCAGTGGCTAGTCAATGACCAGTGGCCTGAACAAAAGCCACAAGTCATTGTGACCAATGCCACTGTACTCACTGAGAAACCAGAACCACCTCAGACTTTGGTAATTGATCCTAATTGGTTATCTTGAGATGATTTCGGGGCTTTAGTGTCCCTGCGGCCCAGTCCTTGACCAGACCTCCACCCCCAGGAAGTAGCCCGTGACAGCTGACTAACTTCCAGGTACCTATATACTGCTAGGTAACAGGGGCATCAGAGTGAAAGAAACTCTGCCCATTGCTTCTCGCCGGCGCCCGGGATCGAACCTGGGACCACAGGATCACGCGTCCAGCGTTCTGTCCTCTCAGCCACCGGCTACCAACGAACTCTGGTACTCTGAACTGAACAAACTACTAGGTGTTACCAAAGTGGTGTTTCATTTTCTAAAGAAAATAGGAATCAAGCATCATTTCCCTAATGCCCCAATCCCTAATTCCATAGATCTGGAAGCAAAAATTAAATATTGTTTCCTCGTCACCACATAATAAGCAAGCTAACTGTGTTACATATACACAAACACAACACTTTGCATGGTGGGATATTAGATACCCTCACAGACTTAACACAACAGTAATGGGTACCCATAAGGTTGGCAGATTGTAAAATCCATAATTAAATCCTGTGTTATTTGCCAGAGGTATGATGCCAGAGTGTGTCCTTATAAGGGACCTCCTCGACTCTCAAAGGAACGAGTTGAATATATTCGTCCCTTTGAGACCACAGCAGTAGATTTCACATGAGCACTAACACTGACAGACACCAAGGACAAAATCCCAGTGAAGGCATACATCTGCCTATTCACCTGTGACACAACAAGGGAGTACATTTAGAAGTGACTCCTGATACGAGTGCTGAGGCATTCTTACAGGCTTTCCGCAGGTTTGATTCACATAGATCCTGTCCAAAGTTAACGATCTCAGACAATGGGTCCAACTTAGTGACAGGAAGAAGCATGTCTGAGGAATATCTGGAACCACCCAAAGGTGCATACTGCCCTAAATCAATGGCAGTGCCACTGGAAATTCATACCTCCCAGAGCACCATGGCATGGAGTCTTCTATGAGTGCATGATTGGTACAGTGAAACGTTCTCTTCGAAAAACCTTTCACCGCCGTAAGATTGGCATGCAGAAGCTCCAAACCGTTGCCATAGAAATAGAAGCTCGATTTAACAACCGACTGCTTACCTACCTTTCTGATGATGTTTCGCAACGTGAACCATTGGGTCCAGCTCATCTGATGTATGGGAGACCTCTAAGAACTCTAGGGTCCCATATGGACGAAGAACCTGAAGATCTTGCATATGTCCGAGAAAGACTCGGAACAACATTTCAAACACCTTTCAGGAGTGATAAGTCGGTGGAATGATGTATGAACTCGAGAATACTTGACTGCTCTGAGAGAGTATCACTACGGGACAAACAACCCCTACAACAGAATTAACTTGAACCCTGGTGACATAGTTATGATGGACAGCGATGGGCCACACTCAGAGTGGCCTATAGGCCAAATAGTCTCTGTTCATCCGGACAGCCAGGGCATCTTGAGAATAGTGAAAGTGAAATACCGAGGCAACACTACTCTCAAAACTTTAGAGAAATTAGTTCCTTTAGAACTGGCAGGAAAAGAAGACGTTCAAAGACTTCCAGCACCCAAAGTGCCAGTACGTGACATCCGTCTAGAAAAGACTGCTGCACGACAATGTAAGCTCAAATTAAAGCCACTCTATAATTCTGAGAGCAAGGAATAAAGTGATATCTCAGTCCTTACCGGGACTTCGATCCATATTCACCCCCCCCCCCTCCCAGAATTATGTCGGAAATCCAACACACATGTTAACATACAACAGATACCCATTAAGAATCAGAGAATGGGATTTCGTGATTTCATCAACACATAAATATATTCACTCTCCTTTCTTTTAAACTTCAGTCTAGTGTTTAAACATAATATAATAGTATTCACTAGGACTGAGTAAATATAATTAGCAGTAAAAATATAGCTTGCCTCCTTAGTTCTTAAAACAGAGTATTGGAACAAAAACATTATTGGAACTCAGGGAAGGGGAGGCGAGTCACATACACAGAAAACGTGTAAACAGAGGAACATGAGACATGGGCTCCTGGAGTTTTGCGACATGCTACACGCACTATAGACTACACTATCCTAGTGCCTTGCCATAGCAACCTCTACAACCACAGGAGAACCTGAGAATTCGACTAGTTGTTTGATTTAATTTTGTGAGGCCTTTTAAATTTAAATCTATAAAAACCTTGTCCGTTATACTGTGAGTTTTAAGCTCAAACAATGTAAGTTTACTCAGCACTACTCGCACACACGCACGCACGCACGCCCAAGTACGTATGCATGCACACACGCATGCTCACGCAAAAACACACACACACAAACGTTCAGTCAGGGAAGAAAGGATTAACACCTTTGGTGGTAAGAGGTAAGACCCCACTATACCCCATCCCCTTTCTTACCCCCCCATCTGACCTGACCTGACCTGGTCGCCATCACCGCCCCCCCCACCCTTCCCCCCACATCCCCCTTACACATACACTCCCCCCCCCCTCTCCCATTCTCTCTCTCTCTCCCACTCTCACTCTCCTCCCTCCCTCCCTCTCTCTTTATCTCTCTCTCTCTCTCTCTTTCTCTCTCTTTCTCTCTATCTCTCTCTTTATCTCTGTCTCTCTCTCTGTCTCTCTCTCTCTCTCTCTCTCTCTCTTCTCTCTCTCTCTCTCTCTCTGCCCTTCTGACAAATCCTATCACGGCACAACTAGGAACAGGGTCAAGCATGACAGCCAGAGGCAACAGGGGAACAGGGAGAAATCCAGGTGACGAAATGAAGGAAATGTTCGCCCAGTTTCTGGAGGACATCAGGAGTGAGATGCAGGAAATGATGCAGGAAATGAATAATAAAATAAGCAACCTAAAAAGAGAGCTGACAGCACCAGAGATTAGAGCCCTCAAAAGAGAACAGAATTGATGCTGAGACTCAGATAACCACCCAGAGAGAAGGTGGTAATAGTATTTTGGAATAGAACGCCACAATAAAAGCAACATTTGCAGAAATGCAAAAAAAAAAACACGCTGAAGAAATGTCTGCAGTGATGGAGGTAGCCATGAAAGCAGCCACCTCACAGGAAGCAGCACGCTTCACTAGCCGGCTGCTGGAAAGGAAAAGATCAGTGGTAGCTGTGGGTATTAAAGAGCAGGAAGGCTCTAATAGGAAAGAGTGGAATAATAAGGACAAAGAAGCAGTGAATGAAATACTGAAGGCACTAGACATGGAAGGGCTGAGAATAGCATTGAGAAGGTTTTCAGGTTAGGCTGGTACAAAAAGACCGAGACCGTGTGTTAAAGATAGTGTTTGCAAACGAGAACACAAAGGAGACGATTCTAACAAAGAAAAGCCACCTGCAACATGTGGGAGAATTTAAAAACGTATTCCTCCCAAGGGACATGACGAGGGAGGAGAGGACCATGGCGGCAGAAACAAGGAAGAAGCGCAGGGCGAGAGGAGAAAACCAAGAAACCACAGCTCCCAACACATCACCCCCAGAGGCTAGGGGGGAACCCACAACCAGCTTACCCAGTAACACCAGCAGGGAGGGCAACCCAACCACCCTCATCTGCATAGAAAACCCCCCTTTCCTTCCTGTCCTCCCTCCCCTTTCACTCCATACCCTCCCTGTCCCTCCCCCTTCACTTGACCCCCCACCGCTCATCCCAGTATCCTCTGCAACCCTGTATCCACCTCACACCCATGACACAGCTTCCTCTACCAGCAGAACACTCACCAGGGAGGAAATTTGAGAAGGGACAGAAAAAAGTGAGCCTCAAGGCAATGTACACTATCATAGAAGGAATTACAAATAAAGCAAATGAACTTGGAGAATGGGTACTAGAGGAAAACCCAGACATAATAGCTCTCACAGAAACAAAGCTAATGAAAACCATAACAAATGCAGTATTCCCACAGGACTATTATGTTATGAGGAAAGAGAGAGAAGGAAGAGGTGGTGGTGGTGCAGCCCTGCTGGTAAGAAAGGCTGGGATTTTGAGGAGTTGGTTATTCAGGGATCTGAAGGTTTCAGTGACACATAATAGGTACAATAACAACTGGAGGGCAAAAAATTATAGTCGTAGTCAAATATAATCCACCACCAAATGACAGAAGACTCAGACAGGAATATGATAGAAACAACATGGCCACTATTAACATAATAGAGAGAGCAACTTCTGTTGCTAGCAGGATTGGATCTGGACTACTAATCATGAGAGACTTCAACCATAGGAAGATAGATTGGGAGAACAGAGACCCGCATGGAGGAAAAGAAACATAGAGAGGTAAACTACTGGACGTGGCAACAAGAAACTTTCTAAGGCAGCACATCACGGAATCAACAAGAATGAGAGGAGAAGATGAACCAGCAATGCTTGATCTGATATTTATCCTAAATGAGTGGATATAAGGAAGTCAAGATGGAAGCACCCTTGGGAATGAGTGATCACAGTGTATTGAACTTTGAGTACCTGGTAGAGCTAGGAATTATCCCCCCCCCCCCCCCTCCCCGAAAAAGAACTAGGAAACAAAAGGTTGGCATACCGAAAGGTAAATTATGAGGAGATGAGAAGCTTCCTAAAGGAAATACCTTGGGACAAAGACCTCAGAGCTACGTCTGTAGAAGATATGATGGACTATGTCACCCAAAAGTGTCAGGAGGCAGAAAGCAGATACATCCCGGCCCAAAAGGAAAAATCCGAGAAGCAAAAGAAGAATCCATGGTATAATAGGCCATATATGAAGCAAAGAAACTGAACAAAAGGGCGTGGAGGAACTTCCAGAATAACAGAACACCAGAAAGCAGAGAGAGATACCAGAGAACCAGGAATGAGTATGTCAGGGTGAGAAGAAAAGCAGAGAAAAGTTATGAAAATGATATAGCAAACAAAGCCAAGACCGAGCCAAAGCTACTCCACAGTCACATCAGAAGGAAAACAACAGTGAAAGAACAGGTAGTGAAACTTAGAATAGGCGATGACAGGTATACCGAGAATGGCAAAGAGGTGTGTGAGGAACTCAACAAGAAGTTCTTGTTGGGTTCCTGAACTCAACAAGGGAGGTCTTCACAACAGAACAAGGTGAGGTCACTGTGCTAAGAGAAAGGGAAGTAAACCAGGTGGCCTTGGAAGAGTTCGAAATTACGAGAGAGGAGGTCAAGAGACACCTGCTGGATCTGGATGTTAGAAAGGCTGTTGGTCCAGACAGGATCTCACCATGGGTACTGAAAGAGTGTGCAGAGGCACTTTGCTTGCCAGTCTCCATAGTGTATAGTAGGTCACTGGAGACAGAGACCTACCAGAAATATGGAAGATGGCGAATGTGGTCCCAATATACAAAAGGGCGACAGGCAAGAGGCACTGAACTACAGGCCAGTGTTCTAGACTTGTATACCATGCAAGGTGATGGAGGAAGATCGTGAAAGAAAACCTGGTAGGACATCTAGTGAGAAGGGACTTCATGACAAATCGCCAACATGGGTTCAGGGAGGGTAAATCTTGCGTGACTGGCTTAATAGAATTCTACGACCAGGTGACAAAGATTAAGCAAGAAAGAGAGGGCTGGACGGACTGCATTTTCTTGGATTGTCGGAAAGCCTTTGACACAGTACCGCATAAGAG